>NC_048298.1:119541116-119663671 GCF_013100865.1 Trachemys scripta elegans
CTTTCACTCTATGCATCCGAAGAAGTGAGGTTTTTACTCACGAAAGCTTATGCCCAAATAAATCTGTTAGTCTTTAAGGTGCCACCAGACTCTTTGTTGTTTTTGTAGATACAGACTAACACGGCTACCCCCTGATACTTGACATTATGGATGTAAAGTACAAGCAGGGCCGGCGCTTCCATTTAGGTGAGCTAGGCAGTCGCCTAGGGCACCAGGATTTGGGGAGGGGGAGGGGAGGACGGCATTTTGCCGCCCTCAGCAGCAATTCGGCGGCGGGGGGTCCTTCCGCGCTCCGGGTCTTCTGCGGCGGGTCCTTCACTCGCTCTGGGACCTGCCGCCGAAGTGCACGGAATACCGGGAGCGTGGAAGGACCCCCCTGCCGCAGAATTGCTGACGACGACCGGGAGTGCGGAAGGACCCCCGCCTAGGGCGCCAAAAACCCTGGCGCCGTTCCTGAGTACAAGAGCTGTTCAACTCTTTCATATAGCTTTGCTTAGCACAATGATCCAGATTCAGCATAGCACCTAAGTATGTACTTAACTTTGAGCGAGTGGTTAGTTCAGTTGACTTCTCTGGAGCTATTCACATTCTTAAAATTAAGCATGTGCTTACATGCTTTGCTGGATAGATGCCAAAGTGCTTTATAAACTAAAAATACAGGAATCTCTATTGAAATGCATCCACCTCTTGGGGGGAGGACAACAGCTCTTTAAAAGTAAACAGCAACTCTATACACAGAAAGAAGGGAAAGAAGAATGCGGTATTGTGTTGAAATGGCAAGGGAATGTAATTACACTAGGCCCTTCCCCTTCAACAGGACCTCATTAGGGAGAGGTGAGTTAAGACAGAAACAGGATCTGCAGCCCACTGAGAATCAAAATGTAGGGAAAGAACTGTTAGGCAGAAGAAAGACTTTCCTGGGGGCCTTGAATCCTAAAGCTGGCTGTCGGGAAATTATAAGTCTTTTGAGACACTGATGCAAAGTGAAAGCATTTTGCCATCCCAAAATGTGTCCTCTTTGGCTCTCCCCCTCTGCAGGGCCTTTCAAGCGCTTTGCTTCCCTGTTGCACCTTTACTTCCCAGTGCCTGAATTGGCTCTCCCGACAAACGTGCTCTTCCAAGCAAGATGGATTTTCTCCAGCTTTCTTCTATTTTCTTTTTGTACTGTCACCCCTGCGCCCCTTTCTACGATCTCCCTGTATCGTCATCACATTTCTCTAATCACCCATCGTCTCCTCCTGTTGTGTCTGTCTTGTCTTCCCTCTCCAAGTTCTCAAACAGTAGTGCCTCAGTCCGAGGAGGAGGAGCTGGCCTGCAGGAGCTGGCCAGGCAGAGTTGGAGCAGCAGCTGGAAGAACACTCCAGACCTTGCAAATAAGACTCATGGCAGATATGTGTTCCAGCTACAATACACAGGGAGAGAGAGAGAGAGATCTGTAGTGGAGATCTATCATGGGTTACAGACCAAGTGTAATAGCACAGGACTATATCATCATGACTAATACTCACAGAACCATCTCACTGCAGCTATTGTCAACATGGAACATTTATAAGGTGTAATTCAGGGATTACTGGGGGGACGAAATAGGAGTCATTCCTTTAAAAAGAACAGGAGTACTTGTGGCACCTTAGAAACTAACTCTAAGGTGCCACAAGTACTCCTGTTCTTTTTGCGGATACAGACTAACACGGCTGCTACTTTATAATGAGTCATTCCTTTGTGTATTTCCAGCAATATCCTTATTGTGGAGCTTTTCTTGCCTTCAGCACTGTATGAATATTCCCGTTCCTCATTTACCAACTCTTCTGCAGCTGGTTCACCGTTCCCCTGCTAAGTCTTAAGGGTCTTCCATTTATCCCTATGTGCCTTGTGTTGGATGTGTCTTTTTACCCCAACAAATAGAATGGATAGTATTGTCACAGTTCAAAGCAACTGCACATATTTTCCCACCGTAGGCCCTTGAGAGCTCCTATTCTTTGCTCCCCGCACCTGAACCTTCACCTTTGATGGGTGGAGAGCTGTCTCTCTGTTCCGTGTGACCATGTTGGGGTTAGCAACAGAGGGTCCTGTGGGTAAGAACCTCACTTCTTCAGATGTCTTGCATCTGAAGAAGTGAGGTTCTTACCCACGAAAGCTTATGCTCCCAGTACTTCTGTTAGTCTCAAAGGTGCCACAGGACCCTCTGTTGCTTTTTACAGATTCAGACTAACATGGCTACCCCTCTGATACTTGATATGTTGGGGTTGTTTTTCAGGCTGCACAGTTCCCTGGCTCTGCTGTGACATAGGCGCTGACTCTGTGAGTGCTCCAGGGCTGGAGCACCCATGGAAAAAAAATAATAGGTGCTCAGCACCCACCGGCAGCCTCACAGATCAGCTCCTCCTCCCCCCCCCAACCCTCCCGCACACCAGTGGGCCCTGCCAATCAGCTCCTGCCCTTCCCTTCCAGTGCCTCCAGCCCACCGCAATCTGCTATTCAGCAGTGTGCAGGAGGCACTGCTAGGTACAGGGAGCAAGAAGAGGCATGGGGATGGGTGGAACAGGGCAGGAAGGGGCAGGGTGTGGGTGGGGCTTGGGGCCAGAGGTGGAGCGGGGGGCCGAGCACCCCCTGGGGAACTAGAGAAGTTGACACCTCTGTGTTGTGATATCCCCAGCAAGCCTGACTGCCTAAACAGAACAGCATCCACTCTTTGCTTTCTCTCCAAAGGATCTGATCAGTATAATTGCCCACAGTTATATGCTACCACACAGCCCTTAGTAGGCAAGCACATTTATTCTTAAGGTGAAAACATTACAGAGAATACATTAAAAGAACCTACACATGTGCTAATAAGCTTACCAGAGATCACTCCTCAACTCCAACAAGGGCTCTGAGCAGTCCTTCAAACCTTACCATGGAGTTTTTCTGTGGTTACACGTTCATAACTGCCTTAGCTCAGAATTAGCACCCCCATGACTAGGTCAATCTTTCATTTATACAGCCTGGGCCTTTGATCTTGAGACTCTGGGAACAGGTAATCAGCAGACAATGCCCCCCACCCCACCAAGGATAGGTTTTTGCATAAGCAGAGATGGAGCGTTTGCATTCACCTCCCCCTAGAGATTCTCCAGGGATACTACTTTACACTGTTTGTCCCGAAAGTCGACACTTGTCTGGCACATTGTTCACCTGTAGTCCTTGGAAGTTTATAGCACTTTCCAGGGATTGCATCCCATCTCCCCCCAAGAGAGATTGCATACAATCCTGACCCACAATAATACATAACCTGTGCATTTAATACAATGGATACTGCAGGAAATTGCCATATCTGTCACAAATATACCCTTAAAATGTTCTCCATCAGTGGTTTCAGCAGCCTCTGGGTTGATAAGGAACAAATGGCTGGTATGCACAACAGACCAACCTGGTTTTGCTGAATATACAATTTCAGAGAAAGATTGTATCACAATCCACAATTCATTAGTGATAGAATGAACAGCTGGCTGGGATACTTGGCATAACGCGTGAGAGAGATTGAGAAATCCCATCCTGAGCTCTAGCAATAGACCCTTACTCCTCAGCACTACATATTAATATTCCATTACAACAGTGCCGAGATGCCCCAAACTATGATTGTGCTGGGAGCTGCACAATGAGGGCTCTAAACATGTAGGAAGAGGCAGTTCCTGCCCGGAGGAGTTTACAGTCTGAACAGACAAAAGAGTTGGAAAAAGGAAATATTGTTACCCCCTTTCGACCTGAGTGGTTTGCCAAAAAGTTGAGGTGCCCAGGGTTGCTCCAGTTTGGAGGAGGTATTTCTTTGATGCAATCCTGTTTATTTCCAAAAAATGTATAAAGCCTTATTTCCCTAACTACTGAAGGAATCAAACAACAAGAAACAATCTCCTCACTCACAGTTCCAAGCCCCTTTTCCAGTCAATACTTAGAAAAGCTCTCTCGCCTTCTTAGCGTTCCCCGGGGCCACATTCCCAAAAGCTCTCTCGCCTTCTTAGCTTTCCCCCAGGCCATGTTCCCACTGCTTATTCGGACTTTGTCTAGTACTTCCCTGCTGCGCACACACTCTCTGTCTCTCTCTGGCATTTTCCCCTGCTTCTCTCGTAAGCACTCAAACCTTCACAAAACGACAGCCAGTGAAACCTCTCTGCCTACATTTGCCTCATTTTCAGTGATAACATGCCTGTGTTCGTGTAGTACTCCTGTTGCTATAGTGACCTAGTTACAAAAGGAGCTTAATGCCTTCTTTACATTTATGTTCAATGATAGACACATGCTAGTTTCAGAGAGGTTTAACCCACTCAAACATTATTCCCATCTGACATCTGGGGAACCCAGGCACAGATATTAAGTGATGGGCTGAAGATCACACAGGAAGTGTGTAGCAAAATCAGGATTCGAATCCAGAGCTGCTGAGTCTCAGTCCACTGGCGAAATTGCAAGACCATCCATTTTGTTCTCACTACAATTTGTGGAAGCACACACAAAACCAATTACATTGCAGCCAGCTCACCTGACCTTTTCAAAGTATGAACTTTTTTCCACATTAGTGCAAAAATTCCCCAATAATTAGGAAATAATGATCTGTGCCAGAAAGGGGATGGAGGTGGGAAGAATTGTAGCCTACATAGTATAAAAACCTGAGTAGATTAAAATGTGGATTGCAATTTGACAGGCACAGGAGGTGCCCAGAACTGATTGTAGAAGTCATAGAAATTAGAAAGGGAAAGACCTATGAAATTAGCTAGTTCATCCCAATGCGGGACTATTCAGAAGGACTAAATCTAAGGATTATTATGATGTTTTAAACTGAGCATTTATTTAATACCTTACATATTCACAACTTTGTTAGCATGAGCTAATTAATCCTCACAACAACCCTGAGATGTAGGTAGATAAAATGTTGGCAGTACTTTCAGTGGGGAAATTGAGGTAGACAGTTGAAATTATTTTCCCAAGCCCACACAGCAACTGTGATAGACCTGGGAAAAGAATTCAAGACTTTTTGACTCCCAAGCCCTTGTGCATTCTTCCTAACCACCCTGCCACCAAATATCTTTTCCCTCCTAATTTACAAGCACTGAAATGATTGAGATGTGCATTATTTCAAGTGGAGATGGACCCAAATCCAAATCCTGGATCCAAACTCCAGATCTGGGAACTGATCCAATCTCAATGCAAACACAAAATCTGATCAGCTTCAAGATGGTTCCAAAGACCATGGATCTGAACACCAGATATGGCACTGTACTTCTTATCTCCAATAGGAATCAAAAATCCTGAATACAGTCACAGTTCAGCTCTAGACCTGCATTTCAGATTTTGATCAATCTCTAACTGCAGGTGACATACCTGAGCAACACAGGGTGAAAGGAATAGCTGATATGAGAATAAAGACCCACTATAAAATGTAATGTTTCCAGAGGATTTCATATTGAAAGTAACTTCTCTATCACGATGAAGATCCCAAAAGATAAGCTAGTTGATTTATAGCCCAGTTCCAAAATAGATTACTGTAAAATCCCTGTTTACAAGAAGGAATTGAAAGTGATGAAGCTGAAAAGATCTGAACTGATTTACTGGTTTTGCTACTAGGGGGTTTTGCACTAGTTATTTTTTATACTGAACATTCCATAAATTGAAGACACAATGTTATTCAAAATCTTTTAACCAGATAAGACCATGCCAGCTTCCTCAAATGTGGTCTCATATTTTACAAGGGGCATGGGAATGCAGTCTCTGGAGTCTGTAGAACACTGAATATTTTTTAAATTGCTGACTTTCCCCCCAAAATGATGCTAGCTAAGAATGACATAATTCTAACCTAATTGGACCAAGTTGTGTGGCTCCATGGTAGGCTTCACACCTGATTTGTCCAAAGGCATGGTGGAGTTTGTGTAGTCCGCAGGCCATAAGAATCAAGGGTAAAGCCAAGAAACCTTACCTTTTGGATCAGCAAACCCGCTAAGGGGAGACTGATATGCCATAACTCTTCAAGACGAGCCATCTTGGAGGGAGGAAGTCAAGACATCAACAAACTGGCTATGCCAGCGTTTACCCAGACTCGCGGCATGCAAAGAAGGTCTGCTACCATAGGCGCCAACTCCGTGGGTGCTCCGGGGCTGGAGCACCCATGGGGAAAAATTAGTTGGTGCTCTGCACCCACTGGCAGCCAAGCTCCCCTCCCCACTTCCTCCTCCCCCCCCCGAGCATGCCGTGTCCCCGCTCCTGCGCCTACCTCCCAGCGTTTCCCACCCAGCCACCACCAAACAGCTGTTTGGCGGCATCAGCACACTCTAGTAGGGAGTGGGAAGAGCGGGAATGTGGCATGCTCAGGGAGGAGGCGGGGCCGGGGTGGGGATTTGGGGAAGGAGTTGGAATAGGGGCAGGCAGGGGGTGGAGTTGGGGCGGGGACTTGGGGGAAGAGGTGGGAAGAGGCAGGGCAGGGGAAGGGCCTCATGGAAACGGTGGAGTGGGGGCAGGGCATGGGGGGGGGGTCGAACACCCAGGGGAAAGTCGGGGCATATGTCTGCTACCACAAAGTGTTGTGCCAGCAGAGCATCCTCAGCTGGTTCCTTGACTGCTGTTCCAGCTTCTGCTGCAGTAAAGCCCAGAAGACGGTGAGAACTGAAGAATTTGCTAACTCCCTGGTACCTTAAGTAACTTCTTTTTTCTATTTGTCTCTCTCATTGGAGATGTCCCTGCCTTTTTAGAGTTTTTATTTTTAGGTGGTAAAAGTGTGGCTGTGTGCATGAGCTCCCATAAAGTCCATACAGGGAAGGCCTCCTCAGATTTAAACAGCTCTTAGAATTGTTTCATAAAATCACTCTTTCAAGTATGTTCTGTGCTTATGTTTAAAAGGCCTCAGAAGCTCGAAATAGCCATTTGTAATTTCTTGTAAACAAGAATTGTCAAACTTCTGCTTATCAAGAGTGTTCTGCTACAGTCTGTATACAATATCTGTGTTAGGAGGGAGAGAAAAGGGTTAGTGACCACCCAAGAATTCTAAGAAGGAAGCGTTATCATTAGACTTCACAGAATTCAATTTTTAAAAATAAGTTTGATGGCTGATATCAATATGTAGTTCAATTTTTATCAAAATTATGTGAGTGGGTTAGATGATTATGATAATAGCTGTTGGGATTCAAAAAGTTAAAGCTTTATAACCATTAAAAACACCAATTGTAAAGATCACTGTTAAAATATACAAAACAAGTTGTCTTACGTCAAACTTTCGTAAATTCTCAAACAGCATTTTTTAATTTGCTTTTTAAAAAATTCTATTATCATTGATAGAAATATTTCTTGTCAGTCTGTATATGTACAATGAAACAGACATTTACTCCATTCTCCAATGCTACAGAGGAATTAAAGAGACACTCTCCTATTCCCCCAGCAGCACGTGACTTCAGCAGTGATTTCCCTACACCCCCCCCATCCCAGTTTTGTGAACTAGTTACATGCCAATTTAGTGACCATTTGGAAATTTGAATTGAAATTGAAACATTAATACACACTTTAAAAGCATATACAGTGTATGATAAAATACGTGTAATAGATTTGAAAAGTATGAACATAGACTAGCTTCCTTATATAGCTGTTGTTTTTTATGACCATGTCAGTGCATTCATTTTGGTGATGTTGGCCAACCTAATAATTTCAAATGATGATTTGTAAGCGAAGTCTAAATGAGCTCTCCCTGACAGCTAGTGATGAACTGGGGCTGGAGGGAAAGGCTTCAGGACCAGATTGTATTTACATTCACACCTAATCTACCTAGGTATCCAGCAAACAGAGCTGTGTTGCCCAAGTGATAGATTTTGGTTGGGGTTGGGTTACAAATCACTTGAATACAAGGGGGGGGGGAGTGAAATTGTTGTTCTTATTGTATGAGTAAAGGGCAGTAGAACTGTACTTAGCCTGTGCTGATTGAGGGCATCAAGAGGGAGGGTGGGGACCTGTCCCTCTCCACTGTTTAAAGACAGAGCTGATTAGGCTCCATAAATAGTCTTTTGTTCTGTTAAGTGACCGCTGCAGCTGAAATGACTGACAATCAGGTCTAAGTGCTTAGTCCTGCTGTGGGGCCAGTGTTTCTGTGGAAGAGACAGCCCAGACTGCACTAGCAGTGAGGTTTCTCCACTGAGAGCTCAGCTGAAATCACTGCGTGCTGGGTGGAACCTCAAGAGACCAACTCGCAGAGGTCACAGTGGCAGGTGGCAGCAGAAGGTGACTGCGCAGGGCCATTGGCAACAGAGCGATGGAGTGAACGGTGGCACAACGAACAGCAGTGGCCAGAGCGAACAGTGAGCAGCTGGAGGAATGAGCGAGGTGCCTTCTTGCCCCCCACCTGGGAGGTGTACTCAAGTGAAAGCACCTCTGAACTCTGAGTTCCACTGACCAAGGACAACACTGGTGAGTGGGGTGCGGTGGAGGGAAAAGTGAGGGGCACGTTAAATAAACATTTGTTTGTTGGACTATATTTTAGTGACTTTGCTCCAGAATGCTAGATTTGTGACTGGGAATGGAAACTTATATAAATATGTTTCCTAGTAGGCCAAGATTTTTAAAATGCATTATTTGCCAAGATTGTTATCTCACGTCGTTGCTATCTTGAGAGGTCATTATGTTGGGGAGTTTCTGTACTAAACATTTTTATTATTATAATTAATTTTTACATAAGAATGGTCAAACTGGGTCAGACCAATGGTCCATATAGCCCAGTATCCTGTCTTCTGACAGTGATCAATGCCAGGTGCTTCAGAGGGAATGAACAGAACAGGTAATCATCAAGTGATCCATCCCCTGTTGCCCATTCCCAGCTTCTGGCAAACAGGCTAGGGACACTCAGAGCATGATGTTGCATCCCTCCCCATCCTGGCTAATAGTCACTGATGGACCTATTCTCCAGGAATTTATCTAGTTCTTTTTTTTAACCCTGTTATAGTTTTGGTCTTCACAGCATCCCCTGGCAAGGAGTTCCACGGATTGACTTATGTTGTGTGAAGTAGTACTTCCTTTTGTTTTTTTAAAACCCGCTGCCTATTAATTTCATTGGGTGACTGATAGTTCTTGTGTTATGTGAAGGATTAAATAACATTTCCTTATTCACTTTCTTCACACCAGTCAAGATTTTATAGACCTCTATCATATCCCCCCTTAGTCGTCTCTTTTCTAAACTGAAAATTCCCAGTCATTTTAATCTCTCTTCCTGTTTCATTCCCCTAATCATTTTAGTTGCCCTTCTCTGTACCTTTTCCAATTCCAATATATCTTTTGGGGGGATGGAGTGACCAGATCTGCACACAGTATTCAAGGTGTGCATGTACCATGGGTTTACATAGAGGCAATATGATATTTTCTGTCTTATTAGCTATCCCTTTCTTAATGATTCCCAACATTTCATTTGCCTTTTTGACTGCCGCTGCACATTGAGTGGATGTTTTCAGAGAACTATCCACAATGACTCCAAGGTCTCTTTCTTGAGTGTTAACAGCTAATTCAGACTCCATCATTTTGTATGTATAGTTGAGATTGTTTTCCAATGTGCATTACTTTGCATTTATCAACATTGAATTTCATCTGCCATTTTGTTGCCCAGTCACCCAGTTTTGTGAGATCCCTTTGTAACTCTTCACAGTCTGCCTGGGACTTGACTTAATCTTGAATAGTTAGTTTTGTATCATCTGCAAATTTTGCCACCTCACTTTTTACCCATTTTTCCAGATCATTTATGAATATGTTGAACAGTAATGGTCCCAGTACTGACCCTTCAGGGATACCACTATTTATCTCTCTCCGTTCTGAAAACTGATCATTTATTCCTATCCTTTGTTTCCCATCTTTTAACCAGTTACTGATCAATGAGAGGACTTCCCTCTTATCCCATGAGGGCTTACTTTTCAAAAGTCAATTTCAATTAAATACATTTTTTTAAAAAAAATTATATATTTTTAGAAATCTAGACCTGTTATGTGTTTTGGTGTAACTTGCATTATTCTTATGTTAAATTTGCATTATCCTAACAAAACATTTACTTTATTGATATCTCTTTTATATGTTGCAGGTCAAAGTGAAAACGAAAAGACAAAAAACAGTACAATAGTTTTTCTACTCAAAGGCCTCAAAAACTAACCAAGGTGAAGAACACATCAAGAACCAAAAATATATCAACATGTCATCTGAAGGTTCAAGTGGTATATCTATATCTGACCAGCCTGAAGCACAAATACAGCTACCTACTGAAGAAACAGTGTCTCCAAAACCTAAAGGCAGTTCCCGATGTTTGTTGGTCAAAGTGTTCCCATTTATTGAAGTTACAAAAGATAGCTACTGGTGCACCTCTTGCAAAAAAGCTTACGAAGAAGGAACGCTTCCCAGTGCTATAATTGGTAAAAGTGGAGGAGCTTGGTTTGTCAAACCGATCAGCAAAGCCAATGCTGACAAACTACGTGAAAAGGCTGCAACACACCAGGCCTCTGGAGTGTAATAACATGCAGAAAGCCCTATAAGCCCACTTTCAAAGCCAATTTTAGAAGTACTGAATGAGGCTGTTAAGAATGCTGGAGACACAACACAGTTCATGCAAACAAACATGGCCGTGGCATCCTACTTTCTATTTAAGCAAGAGATACCACACACTACAAACTGGAGGCCAATGTTAAATGCATTGTCACTTGTTCATCCTGAAGTTGAACACTGGTTCTGAACAAGACCAGCAAATGCAAGAAACTCAACTGACTGGCTAGAAACATGCGGTGCAACAGTGAAAGACTCAACAGTTGAAAAGTGAAGAACTCTCTCATCACATTCAAAAAATTTGCATACCTGGCTGATGAATGCACCAATGCAAATGGGCATCAAGTATTAAGTCATTGTGTACGTTATCTTGATGTCAGGGGTAGGCCAGTAGATGCATTTCTAGATGTTCAAGTTATAGAAGACACATTGGCCGCATCTGTGACAACCCACATCTTAGAAGAGTTAAATGCTTGTCAATTGGACCCCAAACAGATGGCTGCTTGTGCATTTGATGGAGCTGCAAACTTCTCCGGAAGACATGGTAGAGTACAAGCTTTGCTCAGAGAAAAGTGTAACCCTAATCTCTCCTATACACACTGCAGAGGCCATCTACTCCAACTAGCACTAGTACGAGCTGCAGAATCTTCAAAAGACATTTAAAAAGCCATACATTTAATGTCTTCATTATATTCTTTTTTCAGCAAGAGTCCAAAAAGACTGAATATCTTGGAAAATATAGAAGATACACTGGGACTGAAGTTCAAATTAGTCCAACCTGGGAAAACCCGCTGGCTTTCTCATGAGCAATCCTTGGCTGTTGTCTTAAAATTACTCCAGCCATTATTACTGGCTTTGGAAAGTATCTACCAAGATGGGATGGATCTAAGTAGTGAGGCTGGTGGATTACTTTTGCTATTATGTTCAGAGAAGACTATTGCCATTCTCTCTCTTGTAAGTCTACTCTTGAAACCACTTGGGTCATTAAACAATGCCATCCAGGCATCTGCTACAACAGTAGTAGATCTTTGTCCAGCAATAGAAGCTACATTTGGATCAATCAGATCTATCCATTGAAAAAGTACTGGAAGAAGCAAAGACTTCAGTCCAGAAGTTGACTAATGAAGGCATTTATATTGAATCCTTAAGTGAAGAGGACAAGAAGTGTTTGTTAAGATAACTGAAAAAGTACACAGACTTGATTCTTTAAAATCTACAACAGCGACTTCTAGATTCTACTCAACCTCTATGTAGGTTTTACAGATCCCTGTCCTATAAAACACCAACAGTTGAGTGGAATGAGGCACTACCAGCAATGGGGCTGCCGTGTGATTAGGACAGAATTGAGAATTTGAACACAGAGTGGAATATCATACGACGAATGAATGAATGATTTGACTTCAACTTCTTTTTTATCATCACTAGTGGCTCAACCCGACCTTTGTGTTCTGTTTCCTGGGATGAAAGAAGTAGGAATTCATCTCTTGCTACTCCCAGTCACAACAGCTACAGTTGAGCTTTTTTTTTCATCATTGAATAGAATTTTGTGCTCTGAAAGAAGTCGCCTTCTGCCTGATCATGTGAATGAACTAATGAGCATATCAACTGAAAGAATGGAAGTACCGGACACACGAGAAGCCACCAAAAATGAATGCACTGCATTCAAGAAGTTCATTAACAGAGTTGTGCAAAATTATAACAAGAAACCAAGAAGGATGTAGATGCAGTGCTTCATAGAAGGCTTGAGTAGCCAACTTTAATTTGTGCGATGATTTTAAAACATGAGTTAAATCTAATAAAATGGTCATGAAACATTTTTCAGTTTTTACTATGGTGCCATACAGCTCGCCTTCACCCTCACAGTCTCACCCCTCATCGGCCCTGACACCCCCCCCCTTGTAAATTCAAACATTCCCCCCCCCCATTTCAATTCCTGGGGAAGCCACTGGACTTCAGCCTCCCCCCTGGGGCTTTTAGCACAAGATTCCTTCTTGCTGCTAACAAACCCTGGGACAGAGTCTGCCACATCGAAGAAATCATTCTCCAATAGAAATGGTGCAAAATTGTGTGCCACTGCTGCAACAGTTACTTCAGCCTGCAAATCACCAGTTTCCATGTGCACCTTAGCTAAAGGTGCAAGGACTTTGTAATCTCCCACCAATTCTAATTGTACCATTTTTCCTGGTAACAAATCTCTCTCCTGGATCAGGTCTCTCCTGATCACAGAAATTTCTGCAGCCGTGTCCCTTAAACCTTGGAGCACTTTGCCATTAAGTTTAACAGCATGCATATGCTCACTGCTTGGTTGTGTAGACGCAACCGTTACAAATCCTGTGTGGTAAGAGGCAGTAGCCTGAAATACCCCTGTGCTCTGAGAAACGGCAGCTTCATGTGTTACCTGCTGCTTGTTCCCACTCAGCCAAGTGCATTTATTCCTCAGGTGCTCAGTGGATTTACAATGATAGCACCTTTGGGGCTCCTGTGTTTCTACAGGAAATTTGGGAAGAGTAACAGGGGAATGGGGAGGTGAACACCCCACCTCCTTTTTCGCGGGGGTAAAATGGTGATTCTGCTTTCCACCAACTCTGTACCCCTCTGCCAGTGGTTTATGTTTAATTGCAGCTTGTGACTGCTCATAAGAGACTGCAAACCCAGCTAATTCCCCCACTGCATTCACCTTTTTGTCCCACAAATACTGTTTTATATCACTGCACATATTCAGGAACTGTTCCTGAGTAACCAAATCACACATTTCTTCAAAGCTTGTAATACCTTTTTCCCCTCACCCACTTGTCTAACAAATCTTTCATTTCATTTACATAAGCCACATTACTCAATGCAGATCCCCTCTTAAGACTCCTGAATCTAACCCTGTAGGTTTCAGGTGTAATCTGAAAAGGTTTCAAAACCAGTTCCTTAAATTTACCATAGTTTGAAGCATCAGCAATAGGCATCTTATTAAATATGTCCAGAGCTCTCCCAGTCAATTTTGCAACTAAAGTAGTCATTTCTTGATCTTCAGGAATCACATGGAGAGTACACAGTCTCTCAAAGGTGATGAAATATTCCGCAATATCACTGGATTCATCATACTGCAGGCATAATCGCTCCCATTTATGCATTTTTGGGGAAGTGGAGCCAGCTGCTGAAGGGTTTTGTCTCTTCCACTCTGTAACAGCCAGTTCATGCTTCTGGGTCTCAGTTTGGGCCTGTATTTCTCTGTCTTTTAATTCCAGGGCTAGCTGCCTCTCTTGAGTAGCTTATTGGGCTAACCTCTGGGCTTCCATGGCTCTTTCGTGAGCAGCTTTTTGTGTTTCAATTTGAGCCTGAGTCGGAGCCTCCATGGTTTCCCTGGCCGCAGCTGCTTCTTTGAGCCTCGTTTCTCTCTGCCACATTTGAAACTTGGGGTCCTTTGCCTTTTCTTCCGCTTCCAGTCTGGCCACCTCCAGTTTTGTAGCTGCCTCACTGGTAGCCATTTTCCTGCTTTCTTGTGCTTATTTCCCTAACCCAAAATAAACAAACAGAAAATAACAAACCAGTAACCACTTTGTCTGTTCTCCAGCCACCACACTTAAAACTCACTTAAAATCACTACCAGTGTCTCAAAGCAATCAGCTGTGCACAGATCCTGCTCAACTACGCCACTGTGATGGGTTTGGTCACAGAGACCCCCTTGGGACTGTCACCTGATGTGCTGAAACTACCTCTGAGCCCATTTTCCCTGCCAGCTTGGGACTCCAGAACCCTGCCTTGTTGAGCCAGACATGCTAGTCTGCTGCAACACAGACCCAGGGTCTGAACCACCCCCCAAAAGCTTCAGGTTTTAACTGAAAACCACTCAGCAGGTTTCCTATCTCCAGCACCCAGACACCCAGCTCCCAATGGGATCCAAACCCCAAATAAATCCATTTTACTCTGTGTAAAGCTTATACAGGGTAAACTCAAAAATTGTTCGCCCTATATAACACAGATAGGGGAGCAAACAGCTGTGCATATCTCTCTATGTATTAATCTGTATTAATCACTTATTCTGGGTAAATTAATAAACAAAAATGATTTTATTAAGTATAAAAAGTAGGATTTAAGTAGTTTCAAGTAATAACAGATAGAACAAAGTAAGTTACCATGCAAAATAAAACAAAATACGCAAGGCTAACTTAATACACTAAGGATCCAGTTCAGTTCAGTTAAACTTTTGTACTGGTGACCCCTTTCACATAGCAAGCCTCTAGATGCAACCCCCCCTTATAAATTAAAAGCACTTTTTTATGTATATTTAAACACCATTATAAATGCTGGAGGTGAAGTGGGGTTTGGAGTGGAGGCTGACAGCTCACGACCCCCCAGGTCATAACCTTGCGACCCCCTGAGGGGTCCCAACCCCCAGTTTGAGAACCCCTGATCTAGTTACAAATACTAATGTCTCACCCTAGATGTTATCTCAGGTACAATCCTTTTCAGACCAACATTGTAGTTTATGGCCTGGGTCCAGCAATCACTCCCACCCCTGTAGTTACAGTCCTTTGTTCCAGTTTCTTTCAGGCATCTCTTTGGGGGGGAGAGACCATCTCTTGAGCCAGCTGAAGACAAAATGGAGGGGCTTCCAGGGCCTTTTATATTCCCTCTCTTGTGGGCGGAAACCCCTTTGTTCTTCTGTGCAAAATCACAGCAACAAGATGGAGTTTGTAGCCACCTGGGCAAGTCACGTGTCCATGAATGATTCAGCTTTTTGCAGGCCGACGCCATTGTTTACATGTTAGTTTGAATGTTCCCAGGAAAGCTCAGATGCGGATTGGCATCTGCCAAAGTCCATTGTTAGTTAAGTACTCCCAATTACTTGAATAGCCCCTTCACAATATATTGGCCAAACCTCCCTTATGTGTTTCCTGCAGCGAACACTTCAAATACAAACAGAGCCAATGCTCATAACTTCAGATATCAAAATGATACATGCATACAAATAGGATGAATATGTTCAGTAGATCATAACCTTTGTAAAGATGTCACCTGGCTTATTGCACATAAAGCATATTCCAGTTATGTCATATTTACACTCATAAGCATATTTCCATAAACACAGAGTGCAACGTCACAGAGTGCAATATAAGAGCCTTCACAGAACACAACAAATATAATTGTGCTTCAATATTAAGACACTTAATCAGCTGCAAGTTATAGATTTGACTGACTTTGGTAAAATTCATTCATGAGGCTTTATATCTAAATGGGCAGTCACCTTCGTAGAATCCTCTTGAGAATATATAAGGATTATTTTTAGAATTAATATGATTAAATTCAGTTTATCATTTAATTCTAATCCAAAACTGATGCTAACTTGTTGATTTAACCTTGATTTCAGAGTTATATTTCTTTACTCAGCTTAACATTAGTAGGAATAGCTTCACTTTGGTGACATGAGTACAGGAGACTGGACTAGATGACCTCTTGAGATCCCTTCCAGTCCTACGAGTCTATGATTATATGACTTTTCTTGACTTTATTTTTTGTTTGTTTAAATGTTTTATTAAACTTATAAAATTCATATTGAATCATGTTTCTTTTAATAAGCAACCTGAGTCCAGAATCTTTTAGGACCTTTGTGGACATCAACCGGTCAGTCTAAAAGCTTGACCTGTTCTCCCTGATCAATCCATGGCTCTCACATCAGATACGTCTTATAAAGCTGAAGAGGCTGCCAGTCCTGTGCTAACTCACAATTCACTTGAAAAGACACAGAAATTAAAAGAACAATCTCAATAATGATTCCAAACATTCACTTTTCCTGGCTTCATAGCAAAGAGTAGCCAGCGGAGTTAATTAAAACAAAATGGAGCTACAATGCCGCAGCCGTGTCAGCAACCTGATCTGTTTGGGGAGAGCTAACCTGTGAAGAGGTGTTTACACATGTCAAACATTGACAGACGCAGTTTTAACAAGCATATTATTTTCCAGTCTTCTTGTTGTATTGACTTCAAATGGGAGCAGAAACTCAGTGTTTAAACCACTCAGTAGGACTGCCGCATTTTGCTAGCAGTCTCGGGATACTTCAGTTCATTGATGCAGAAGTCAAGGGTGCAAAGATAGCATATTTCAGCCCTGACATGTTTAATATGTCTAGCTTTGGGTATATAAATCAATATTGTCAAACAATCCTCCACAAGACACTGTATCATTGATATGTCCCCATGGGCAATATGTTCTGTTTATGGTCCCGATTCTACAGGCAGATCCCTATGCCCGGCCAATTGGACCCCTGTATGCTCAGGGAACCTCACTGACTTTGATGGGGTTCATGTGGACGCAGAGGCCCAATTGCCTGCAATACCTTATACGATTGGAGCCTATGATCTGCTTGAAAGAGCAACAGTTGAAAAAAATATTTGTAACCGTTACGGAGCTAGCTGCATCCTCTCTGGGTGCACCCCTCAGGTTTCATGCCTAGTGCCTTCACATCTCCTGGGGTCTCTCACCATTCTCAGACTACACCCTGAGCTATAGTACCCTGTGTATTGACTATGCTCACACTGTCGCTCTGACTGCGTTTTGTACCTGGGGTTTTTCCCCTCAGGAGTCTGTGACCAGTGGATGGAATGACCAGACAGCCTTCTTAAACCAAAGTATTGTTTAATCTTAACAATAGGAACAAAGCACAACATGAGAGAAAAAAAAATGTAACAATAATAAAACAGTCTATACCCGTGTCTATCTTACCTAGAAGCTTCTTGACTCCTGATGGAAGTCTAAAAAGGCCTAACTTCTTCAGACATCCCAATGGCATCTGTGTGTGTGTGTCAGTTTGAACAGCTTATCAACAAATGCTTGATCTTTGGACACAAACTGTTTATAGTCCTTTTGATCAGCTGGCCCCCAGCACTGGCCAAACCAGCCTTGTAACTTGGAGACAGGATCTTCACAGTTAATAGCATTGTCTCTTAACCACCATGAACTGTTTACCAGGAGGTAGCTTACCTTGAGCTATTATTTGACTTCCTGCTCGTTTTTCCATCAATCTGCTCTTAAACTAGTCCAACATATTTATACGGTAAACATCTCGATAACCATGCCATACACAGTATTCATAAAGTTATTACACAGCAGCCCCACATCTGTCACCATACCTCGGTTCTAGGAAAAACAACAAGGAGTCTTTGTGGCACCTTAGAGACTAACAAATTTATTTGGGCATAAGCTTTTGTGGGCTAGAACCCACTTCATCAGATGCATGAAGGGAAAAATACAGGAGCAGGTATAAATACATGAAAGAATGGGGGTTGCTTTACTAAGTGTGAGGTCAGTCTAACGAGATAAATCTATTAACAGCAGGATACTAAGGGAGGAAAAATAACTTCTGAAGGGTAAGAGAATGGAATGGCCATTACAGACAGTTGACAAGAAGGTGTGAGTAACAGTAGGGAAAAATGAGTAATGGGAAAATTAAGTTTAGGTTTTGTAATGACCCAATCACTCCCAGTCTTCTTGTCAACTGTCTGTAATGGGCCACTCTCTTACCACTTCAAAAATTATTTTTCCTCCCTTGGTATCCTGCTTCAAAATTGGCGTTTATTTCCCGATGGGTGGGAGGTAGCTGTTTGTGCTTGGTTTTGTCTGCACCTAGGAGGTCTAAGGCGATTCCTGGATATATTGTATGGTCTGTTCTGAGGCCAGTGATACTGTTGTGTGCGTGGCCTCTGGCCGTTGTCTCCTGGGAAGGGATGGGTAGATGCCCAGGGTACGCAGGGTCGCTCTTGAGTCTTTCATGGTGTGAAGGACTTCGTCGGTTTTCTTGGAAAAGAGTTTGTCTTTATCAAAGGAGAGGTCCTCTACTTTGGTCTGCAGGTCTTTGGGGATACCGGATGCAGAGAGCCAGGAAGTTCTGCGCATAACCAGTGCAGTTGCAGTAATGCAGGCAGCTTTATCCGCCATGTCCAGAGATGCTTGTAGGGCCATTCTGGAGACCAACTGGCCCTCGACAAGGACTGACTTAAAGTCTCCTCTCCTGTGCTCTGGAATATGGGAGGTAAAAATCAAAGAGTTTATTGTAGTTATCAAAGTCATAGCTTGCAAGTAGGGTGGAATAGTTTGCAATTCTGAATTGCAGAGTAGAGGAGGTATAAACCTTGTGGCCCAAGCTGTCTAGGTGTTTGAGGTCCCTGTCTTGCGGGGTGGGCCGGTAGCGTGGCTGTTTCATCCTGTGAGTCGCTGCATCCACTACAAGAGAATTTGGTTGTGAATGGGACAATAAGAAGTCTACGTCCTTAGCAGGAACATAATATTTACGTTCTGCCTTTTTGCAAGTTGGTAAGATAGAGGATGGGGTCTGCCAGAGTGTGTCAGCCAGTTCTAGGAGTGCTTCATTTATGAGAAGCGTGATCTTTGAGGGCACAGAGGGTTGGAGGATTTTGAGGCATTTGTGTTGTGTCTCCTGGACCTCCTCTAAAGGGATGTCTTGGCTGAGTGCCACCCTGTTGAAAAGTTCCTGGAACTGTTTGAAGTCATACACATTCTGTGGAGGTGGAGGCATGAGGGCTCCGTCTGGAGCTGATGGAGAGTTAGGAGTCGGTGAATCAGGGTATGGTCCATAGCCCACCTCTTCAGAGGGGAGTTCAGGCGCTCTAGAAGTAGACGGAGCTGGAGATAGAGGTGCAGAAGGAGCTTGTGGTCTGGTGGAAAAAGCATGAGGGCGAATGGCAGTAGGAGCTGGCCCAGGGTACCAATGAGGCCAAGGCATCAGATAAGAAAACTTAGGTGCCTCCCATGGAGGGGCAAAGTAGGGAAACTGAGGCTGGTGGTTGTCAGCCGTGACCTGAGGTGCAAAAGGTTCCAGTGGAGGAGGAGAGGGAGGTGGGGAGAACTCCGCCTGCTGCTGCATATCAGGCTCGCTGTCAGTAAAGGTAGCCAGGTCAGGTGGGGAGAGCAGCTGGTGAAAGAGTGAGCACTGTGTGTCCAGGAGCGGAGAGTTAGGCTAAGGTGCCACTGAAAGGTCATCCTGACTTAGGAACTGTTGTTCCTGTTCCCTAGGCTTTGACTCCGCTGCGCGTGGTCTGTGCTCAGAGGCGTGCACAGATTTTTGTTTGGCTTTTCCCAGTGCTGTGGGTTTCTTGTAGGCACCCTGCGGGAGGTCTGCTGCTGCTATCAGAGCGGCAGGCAGGCTCGGTGCTACATTCTTTTCAGCACTGGGGCAGAGCGCGCTGTCAGCACCGGGTCTATTTTCTGTGCCGAGGGGACCGGTGCCGAGGACACCTTCCTGGCACGGGAAGTTGGGTCCCTGCCTCTGTGCTGCACAGGAGCTGTGGCTGAGGTGCTGGGATGGTTGGAGGCGCCTGCTTTTGGCGCTATCAGTAGTGAGGGGAAGAATCTCTCAGGAGACCCTTTACCCCTTGTGAAAGTCTCTGCTTGGAGAGAGTTGGGCTTCTTGCCTCTTCGCTTGAGAGGGTAAAGCCATGCTCCCAATTGGTTTGGACTTGGCCGGGGAACATGAGGGAGAGGCGGCTGCAGGGATTTCTGCATGATAAGCATTTTCAGCCGCAGGTCCCTGTCACGACGAGCCCTGGTTTTGAGGCTCGTGCAATGGACACACTTGGCAGGGATGTGTGTCTCGCCGAGGCACTTCACACAACATGAGTGTCCATTGGACCTTGACATAGAGTCCTGACAGGAAGCACATTTCTTGAATCCTGAAGCCCCAGCATTATTGAACTAGGAATGCCGGGGGAGAGTGTCTCCGCAGGACACAAGCTTGAGGAAAAAAGTTTTTTTTTTTTGTTTTTTTTTTTAACTAAGTAACTATTCTAAGGGAAGGGAAACAACTGGGGTGTTACTAACTAACTATTTCTATATTCTTTGTAATTGTTTCCTTCAGAGACCAGGGAAGAGGATCAGCACTGCCCCGAGTCCCATCTTCAGCCAAGGATGGTTGAGAAGGAACTGAGGGGGGCGCGGGACGCGCGCACTCAGGCAGACTCTAATGAGACCGCAAGACAGCAGCATCTCCAATCAATGGCGCCAGGACACACCGTCACCTGGAGTGGAGCACCCACAGGGACAGCACTCAAAGAAGAAGTCCTGTTTCCCTGAATATGGTAGAAACAAAACCAACAAGGATGTATTTCTTTGCTCAGTAAAAACCAAATAAGCCACTCCAGCCAGCCTGAGAAGCATCATCTATCTGCCTCTGGTTCTGTTCAGAATCACACTGCAACTGCAACTGCTTCTGCTCACTCAAAAAGCGTAGAAGCAACACCTAATATGGGATCTCTGGGAAAATTCCTTGTAATCCTTAACTTGTGGCTGCATGGCTGACCAGGTAAACCTGGGTCATTAGGCTCACGGTACCTCTTTAATGACTTTGGGTGGTTACCTGATGGTTTTCAGCCAAAATGTTTTGACTTTCAGGTATTTTCACCAACATTTTTTTTAAATTAAATGTTGAAATTTTCCATGGGATATTGGGGGGAACATTTTCCAAACTGCTCTAATTACTGTACATAAGTGATTTGGTTTTTTTTTCTTATTAGGGATTACATACTTTACAAAGTACACTAATAGACTCTATAAAACAACAAGACGGGATTATATTAGTAAATAACTTCCCTGTAAGCAGTGTATGACCAAGAGTTAAGAGGATGTTTGACTGTAATAGATCTTCAAAAATCAGAGGGGTAGCCATGTTCGTCTGTATCCACAAAACCAACGAGGAGTCCAGTGGCACCTTAAAGACTAACAGATTTATTTGGACATAAATTTATGCCCAAATAAATCTGTTAGTCTTTAAGGTGCCACTGGACTCCTCACTGATCTTCAGAAAGTCCCACAGAAACCTTTGGCAGAATATAGCTGACAAATAGAGTGACTTCTTAGAAGCAGGCAGATTTAAAACATTCACTGTGACCAGGGCCGCCCGGGGGGGGCAAGTGGGGCAATTTGCCCTAGGCCCCAAGCCCCGCAGGGGCCCCCACGAGTGTTTTTCTGGGCCCCTGGAGCAGGGTCCTTCAGTCGCTCCAGGGGCCCCGGAAAACTTTCACGGGGCCCGGGCCCTCGGAGCTTCTTCCGCTCCGGGTCTTCGGCGGCAATTCGGCAGCGGGGGGGTCCTTCCGCTCTGGCCCCCCACCGCCAAAGACCCCAGGCCCCCTGAATCCTCTGGGCAGCCCTGACTGTGACCCACTGTAGCCTTCAAACACAACTTGTTTTGGTTTCCCAGGGATGCACATACATAATTTGTACAAGTCAGGCAAAATGACTCACCAGCCATCTAAATAGCTAACCCTATATGTTTGAAGTGCCGCTTGTACTTTCTCAAGGACTGTGATCATTTCTTTCTTTGTCTATGTTTTGTGCTGCATGGGAAGCGTTAAGAGTACTTTCACATTACACGTGTCTCAAGAGCTGTTTGATTTAAGGCATCATGATATTTCTGGAATGGCAACTAGCTGAATAGCGTTCTGCTCTCTCATCCATATGTCCAGTTAATGAAGATCAATGCAGAACAATTTTTAAATAATTTTGAAAATTCATGTGTGGGTTCACAAATTGCATTGCTTTCTGCTTCTAATCTTTCCAAGTGAGCCTCCTTCCACTGAACATTAAACCATCTGGAAAAATGTCATCCAATGGGTTATTTCCAATGCAAAGAAGATATGCATAACAAAAGTAAATCATGATGTCATAACTGAGATGAGTTATATAAGGATAGGTCCTGTAGAAACATGATGGTTGTTTAACTATTTAGATCTCTAGCTTTGAATAGAAGGTGCACACGATAGTAATATAGCAATACTAACAAGCAGGGATACAAAAGAATGTGATGACTGGGGCTAGGGCAGTCGTACCTAGTGGTCGGAGCTGGAGTTAGGACCAGAGCCAAGGCCACAGCTGGAAGCCAAGCCGAGGGCCAGAATCAGAGCAGAGATCAGTGGCCGGGGCCAGGAACAAGGAAGGAACCCAAAACAAGACAGGGAAGTTAGAACCAGAGACGTCTTAGGCAAGCAGGTCTCAGGTGAGAAGGTAGGGTCCAATGTAGCAGCCAGCCAAGAATTCACCCAATTGCACTGACAACTTTTTGTGCTGGCTTCAGGCTTAAACAGCACCGCTGGATCATTGGGGCTGGGCATTCTGCCAATCAGGTCCCCACAGGTGGTGCTAAAGTTCCATTAGCTGCTCAGCCTACCACTTACTAACAAGCTGCTGGATGGCAGCTGGGATGTGAGGGTTGTCTGGGGACCCACAGAATCAGGGTCAAGATCTGTGGATCCTTACAGGACCAAGTGGAAGAAGCCGTTGTACCAATCCTACGGTATAAAGTGCACCAGATTGTCCTGTTATTTCCTCACACACTTCTCCCACAGAATTCCTGATCTGTAAGTGCCAGACCTCTGTTCAGAAGGAAGATTTTTCAAAAGGAATTCAGCTGTAGTCCTGACAGGCATGGATCAGCTACCCAATGAGGACATCCCCACATCTGGAAATGGTCACATTATTATCTGTTTCTTTGATTTCAGCACCTAGAGGTTCCACACCCATCATAGCAGGAGCTGTACAAACACAGAACAAAAAGTCCCTATCCCTCACAATCACTATATAAGATGAGAGAGAACACATGAAGACAGAGATAGAGGGGAGGCGGAATACAAAGAAACAAAGACAATATTGGTCAACATAGCAGGCAGTGGTCTCAGCACACCAGGTGCCTCATTGTTGTTAAATTTTTGTGGGGCATAACTAGTGAGCAAAGTATGCCCATTACTAGAGAGTCTTCAAGTGATCTAGGTTTACCTGTAGGCATTCTAGAGCTGTCTTTATTAATAACACAGGCAATCAATCCATCATCAAACCCCATAACAAGAACAAAGAAAGGGGTCACACAAACAGAACAACTCAAGGCAACATGTCACTAAAATATATCCACTCTCTCAAGTTCCAGAGGGGACACCACTTACATACATGATTCACACAGTGTCACTCTAGGGCATGGCAACAATACTGATAAAATGTTATTTTGCATGTCTACTAGTCATATTTCAGCGTGCACGTATTTGCTTTGGGAACCACAGAATCGTAGGACTGGAAGGGACTTCGAGAGATCTTTTAGTCCAGTCCCCTGCACTCATGGCAGGACTAAGTATTATCTAGACCATCCCTGACAGGTGTCTGTCTAACCTGCTCTTAAAAATCTCCAATGATGGAGATTCCACAACCTTCCTAGGCAATTTATTCCAGTGCTTAACCACCTTGACAGTGAGGAAGGCGTGCACCTTACAGAGAACTCTCCGTGGACCACCTGAATGGAGCTTGCGGACCACAGTTTGAGAACCTCTGTCCTAGAATGATGTTTGCTTTTTTTGCAAGTGTGTGGCGGGGCAATGACTCACCGGCGCGACGCCTCCTGCTGGTTGTCTCGGGAATTAGCTTGCCAGCCTCTGGAGCGCCCTCTGCAGGCCAGTGTCTCACCTACCACTGGCCCCCGTGTCCCTCCCGGACCCCAGTGCTCTTTACCCTAGGGGTTCTGCCCCAGCAGTACCCCACACTCCGGGTCTCCGCTCCCTGGGGAACCCCCCAACCCTCTAAACCCACCTTGCCTCAGTGGCTACTGCCAGACATCATCTAGCCCCCACTCCCTGGGGCAGACGGCAGTCTGTAAACCACTCATCATCCGCATGGGAGTCAGACCAGCTGCCTCTGCCTAAGCCCAGGCTGCACCTCTGCAACCCCTGTACCAGCTTTGGCCTTTATCAGGGCCTGCAGCCTGGGGATTTCCCAGGCTGGAGCTCCCCAGCTCCTCTTGCCCTTCCCCAGCACTGCTCCACCTCAGGTACCTTGCTCCCAAACAGTTAGCCCTTCCCACTCCAGGGCTAGAGTGAGACTCCTCTAGCTTCTGACTTAGGGTTACCATATTTAACAAATAAAAAAAGAGGACCCTCCACGGGCCCTGGCCCCGCCCATTTCCCAACCCAGCCCCGCCCCAACTCCACCCCCTTCTCTGCCCTAACTCCGCCCCCTCCTCCCTCCCACTCCCAGCCACGCGAAAAGGGCTGCCCGAGCGCTACCGGCTTCACGGTTTGCCGGGCAGCCTCCAGACCCTGCGCCCCTGGCAGGCGCTTCCCCAGTGCAGCTGGAGCCCGGGAGGGGAAGCGCCCAGCCGGGGGCGCAGGGTCTGAAGGCTGCCCGGCAAACCGTGAAGCCGGTAGCGCTCGGGCTTCGGGCAGCCCCCTTGCCTCCGGATCCTGCGCCCCCGGCCGGGCACTTCCCCTCCCGGGCTCCGATGGCGCAGGGTCCGGAGGCATGGGGGCTGCCGGAGGCATGGGGGCTTAAACAGAGCTGAAGAGTCAGGGGAGGAGCAGAGCAGCCGCGGGAGGGGAAGTGCCCAGCCGGCATTTTCCCGGACATGTTCGGCTTTTTGGCAATTCCCCCCGCACGGGGGTTTGATTGCCAAAAAGCTGGACATGTCCGGGAAAAACCGGACGTATGGTAACCCTATTCTGACTCCCAGCCCTCTTATCAGGGCCAGTTGGGGCCTGTTTGAGTGTGGCTCCAGCTGTGGCTGCTTCCCCAATCAGCCTAGCTTGGCTGCTTTTAATCTCTGTTCTCCAGGAGTGGGGCAACTGCCCCACTACGCAGTGTTACACTGTTGACTCATATTTAGCTTGTGATCCACTATGACCCCTAAATCCCTTTCCACAGTACTCCTTCCTAGGCTGTCATTTCCCATTTGTATGTGTGCAACTGATTGTCCCTTCCTTAGTGGAGCACTTTGCATGTGTCCTTATTGAATTTCATCCTATTTATTTCAGACCATTTCTCCAGTTTGTCCAGATCATTTTGAATTTTAATCATATCCTCCAAAGCACTTGCAACCCCTCCCAGCTTGCAGTATAATCTGCAAACTTTATAATTGTACTCCCTATATCTAAATCATTGATGAAGATATTTTTAACTTGTTCGTTGCCTATTTTAGCCTCTGATCCTACTTCATCTTCACTGGTGTTCATTAAGTTAAACGTCCAATTGCTACTAAACTTTTTGGTGAAAAACAAAAAAGTCAGTTACCACTTCTGCCATTTCCACATTTTCTATTATTGCTTCCCTCAACTGAGTAACAGGCCTACCCTGTCCTGGGTCTTCCTCTTGCATCTAATGTATTTGTAAAATGTCCTTAATAATGTCTCTTTGAAAAACTGTGACAGTTTTGTTTTGTGTGTGCAATTCTCCCATAAGTTCACTTGATATAATGAATTAAAGAGCTGCAAAATTTCATCTAAAAATTAAACAAGTTTTGAGTAATAGGAAACAGTCACTAAGCAATGCAAAGCCACTTCAAAACTCACCCGGTTTAGGATTTCATTTTAAACTCAAGACTCAGACCAAGTTCACTGAAAGACTGGCTCCATTTCATACATCTTTTGTACAATCTGGGACAATTCACTGTATTGAATCAAAATTCATGATTTTGTACATTTTTAAAACAAAAAGGGGGTGGAGTGTGTAACACACATGGATTGAGCAAAATACTAGTTTGAACCCCTGTAAAGCACAACTGCCCCAGTTCTATACAGCTTTAGTTATAGACCCTCTAGTTCTACATTGCCAGCATGCCCAATACCCACAATGGGATCAGGCCTACAATCTATATGGCTAGTTATTAATGCGATCTAGCTAGCATTAGCTAAACAGTATCAAGATTCTGTATCTTGTATCAGGTATTAAGCTGATATGAAAAGGATATTATTTTCTATTAACTTTTACAGGACTGCAGATGTGGAGTCCTTTGTAACTAACAAACCTCTCACAGTGTCAGTGACAGAGCCAGGAACAGAACCAAGGAGTCTTAGTTCCCAGTTCTCTACTTGTCTATATTTCTTCTGTTATGTTTCTTGTATTTATGGTGGCAAATTAAAAAAATACTAAGAGAAAGAAGGCTGTTTCCAATTCTCCTGTGATCAAAGAACGGGTGCATATGTTGTTAAACAAATTGAGGATTGACTGGAAAAGGAAAACTGGTGGGAAAGCCCACCTGATGCAAATTGGAGCCACTCCATTGACTTTGATAAGTCTGTGACAATTTACATCAGCAGAGAATTTGGCCCACTGTTAGGCAGAAATATGCAAACTCCTCTCTGAATGTTGATTGTATATGCTCTTTGGGGCAGGGAAATATTCTGTTAATTGCCATGTACATTACAGTGCTATGTATGGTAAAGGATCATTTAAAAAAGCAACTCTGTTAAGAAAAAAAGGGAGAGGTTCCAAATTCTTATTTGCAAATTATTGCAAAAGGCAGCTTGCCAGGGGACTCCCAAGAAATTTCATCACACACATCTGCCTGGATAGGTTCCCCAATAGGGTGACCAGACAGCAAGTGTGAAAAATCAGGACAGGGTGTGGGGGGTAATAGGAGCCAATATAATAAACAGACCCAAAAATCGGGACTGTCCCTATAAAATCGGGACATCTGGTCACCCTATTCCCCAATGACATTGAAGTGAAGAGGCACCACATCGAATCAAAAAATCAAGCAAGAATATCAGAGCCAAAGCTGTTCTTTTTAACTGTGCCACACCAAGTCCACACAACCAAAGCAAACTCATGAAAACTGGGCCTGGGGGGGGAAAGGGGGGGAGGAGAGGAGGGAAATCTTACCTGCTTTTCCACCTTGGTCTCGCATTACAGGAACAGCTTGACCGGCCGTTTACTTGGAAGGTTATGAGCTAAACTGGAGAAACAGGTTGGCAGAGAGAGGATAATTCCAAACTCAGTGAAAACAATGGCCTGAGTACCCCCAGCTGCCTTGGGAACTGTACATGGTGTCAAGTTTTTCTTTAAGGGCCCCTCCTCCTTCTGTCCCTGCAACAAGCAGGTTTCCCATCCCAGTGTGATATAAAATCTAGACTTAAGCTGTTAATTTTTTGGCTACACTGACACACTCAGTTTGTCGACATAAAAGTGTCAATTTAAGATTCCCACCCACCCCCTTTTTTTTTTCTTTTTAATTGCTGGCCAGAGAGGGGGGACTAGTGTAGAAATCGGAGAGGCAGCCGACTGACAGCTCTGGAGTTTGAAGTTCTATATTTATCCATGTAACAACTAGAGCACAGGCAGCAGCAGACGCCAATGCAAACTCCCTGGCGTCCTGCTAATGTGCCTCAGGTCTGGTCTATACTATGAGTTTAGTTCGAATTTAGCAGCGTTAAATCGAATTAACCCTGCACCCGTCCACACAACAAAGCCATTTACTTCGAAATAAAGTGCTCTCAAAATCAATTTCTGTACTCCTCCCCGATGAGGGAAGTAGCACTGAAATCGACATTGCCATTTTGAATTAGGGTTAGTGTGGCCGCAATTCGATGGTATTGGTCTCCGGGACCTATCCCACAGTGCACCATTGTGACCGCTCTGGACAGCAAATATGAACTCGGATGCACTGGCCAGGTAGACAGGAAAAGCCCCGCGAACTTTTGAATTACATTTCCTGTTTGCCCAGCGTGGAGAGAACAGGTGATCACACAGAGCTCATCAGCACAGGTAACCATGCAGTCCGAGAATCGAAAAAGAGCACCCAGCATGGTCCGTACGGGAGGTACTGGATCTGATCGCTATATGGGGAGAGGATTCAGTGCTAGCAGAACTTCGTTCGAAAAGACGAAATGCCAAAACTTTTGAAAAAATCTCCAAGGGCATGATGGAGAGAGGCCACAATAGGGATTCAGATCAGTGCTACGTGAAAGTTAAGGAGCTCAGAGAAGCCTATCAAAAAACAAAGGAGGCAAACAGTTGCTCCGGGTCAGAGCCACAGACATGCCGCTTCTACGCTGAGCTGCATGCAATTCTACGGGGGGCCGCCACCACTACCCCACCTGTGACCGTGGATTCCGAGGCGGGGGTAATCTCAGCCATGCCTGAGGATTCTGCGGACGGGGAAGATGAGGAGGAGGAGGAGGAGGATGACGAGCTTGCGGAGAGCACACAGCACGCCATTCTCCCCAACAGCCAGGATCTTTTTCTCAGCCTGACTGAAGCATTCTCTCAACCCCCAGACAACGAAGCCATGGAAGGGACCTCCGGTGAGTGTACCTTTGTAAATATAAAACATGGTTTAAAAGCAAGCGTTTTTTTAATAATTAATTTGCCCTGAGGACTTGGGATGCATTCGCGGCCAGTACAGCTACTCGAAAAGTCTGTTAATGTGTCTGGGGATGGAGCGGAAATCCTCCAGGGACATCTCCATGAAGCTCTCCTGGAGGTACTCCAAAAGCCTTTCCACAAGGTTTCTGGGCAGCAGCTCAGTGATTGCTTTGGCTACTTGCATCACAGCAGCCCCCACAGTAGATTTGCCCACTCCAAATTGATTCCCGACTGACCAGTAGCTGTCTGGCGTTGCAAGCTTCCACAGGGCCACTCGCTTCTCAACTGTGAGGGCTGCTCTCATCCTAGTATTCTGGCGCTTCAGGGCAGGGGACAGCAAGTCACAAAGTTCCATGAAAGTGCCCTTACGCATGCGAAAGTTTTGCAGCCACTGGGAATCGTCCCACACCTGCAACACTATGCGGTCCCCCCAGTCTGTGCTTGTTTCCCAGGCCCAGAATCGGCGTTCCACGGCTATATCCTGCTCCATTAACAGCATGATCACCATAGCGCCGGGGCCCGCGGTTTGATAGAATTCCATGTCCTCATCACTCTCGTCGCCGCGCTGCCGTAGCCTACTCCTCGTCGCCTGGTTTTGCAGGTTCAGGTTCAGCATAAACTTCACGATAATGCGCAAGGTGTTTACAATGTTCATGACTGCTGTCTTGAGCTGAGCGGGCTCCATGCTTGCCGCGGTATGGCGTCTGCACTGTTCACCCAGGAAAAAGGTGCAAAAAGGTTGTCTGCCATTGCTTTCCCGGAGGGAGGGGGAGGATGTACCCAGAACCACGCGCGACAATGTTTTTGGCCCCATCAGGCATTGGGATCTCAACCCAGAATTCCAATGGGCGGAGGAGACTGCGGGAACTATGGGATAGCTACGGGATAGCTACCCATCACTCCGGAAGTCAACGCTAGCCCCGGTACATGAATGCTCACCGCTGAATTAATGTGCTTAGTGTGGCCGCATACACTTGACTTTACACAATCAGTTGCCAAAAATCGAATTCTGTAAATTCGGATTAATCCCGTAGACATACCCTCAGTTTTGACCTGGAGCTGCTGAGCCAGAGGAAGGAGGAACTGCAAGACTGTGTCTGTCTTGTCTATTCAGATTGTGAACTCTTTGGGGGTAGGGACTGTCTACTAGTCTATCTTTGAACAGCGCCTGATCTCAGTTGGTCCCTAGGTACTACCATAGACAACATCATCAATAATCATGGGACAAATTTGGTCCTTGTCAATGGAGTTATACGAGGGATTAATGTCTGGATGCTCTGAGTCCTGTTTTCAGTGCTTAATTTGTGCCTCTTTCATTACAAATTAAGCACTGCCTGTTTTACCATGTGTTCAGCAACAGCACATCCTGTTGCGTTTGTGTTATTATTGGAAAGGTTTGAACTTCCCAACTAGACATTTGGGTAAAGTTCTGGCCCCACTGAAGTAAATGACAAAACTCCCATTCATTTCAACAGGGCCAGATTTCACTCTGTCACGTCTGTCTGTCCAGATCCCTTCAGAGTCTTCCAAATGGCTAGCTAGCATCTGAGTCATGAGTTCTTACACTCTTTCCCATTTGCTTCCACCAAGCATGTTGCCTCACAAAGAACGTTTTTTGAAAAGCCTTCCTTTATAATCAAGTTCCTCTCTCTCTTCTTCCCTTTGTCATCATTAAGAAGCATAGTTTGCACATTAAAGCACATTCTCTAAACTGCCTTCATAAAAGCTCCCATATTAAAAGTTTAAATGCCAATGAGATTAATAAAGCACAGGGAAGTTCACCTCTCTGTGCTGTCGTTTCAGGGCATGTCTACACTTGTATAATTTCCAGCTTGAGCAGAGATACCCACACTAGCTCTGATTGAGTAGTGTAGACACAGCAGTGTGAGCAGCAAGAAGGGCTAGCCACCCGAGTACATACCAACAGTCTTGGATGGGATTGTACTCAGGGCAGCTAGTCCTTCCCAACACTCATGCTGCCATGGCTATACTTCTATTTTTAGCATGCTAGCTTGATCAGAGCTGGCACAGCTATGTCTATTTGAGTTGGAAATTGTACCTTCCAGCCCCAGTGTAGACATACTTTCAGGTTCTCTGCAGCCTCAGGCAGACATCACGGCATCACAGTTCACGGTTGGAAAGTCTCTGCAGCCATGAATGACAGCAATGTATTTATTTTTTTAAATGAAAGCTTAGATTAAGGAGAACTGGAATGTGTCTTGCAGGCCAACGAAATACATTATGGAGTTGGATCTGGGTCATAGACCATGTTTACACTCTTGCACTGTAGCTTCTACTTTTTTTTTTTTTTTTTTTTAAACTGGGGTGAATTCCTCCAGCATGAATTCTGTGACTTATATTATGGTACTTTAAAATCAGAAACATTCCTGTTTTCTTTATTCTCAATTTATCATCTTGAAATCTCCTTTTTATCACTTTGGAGTTACCCAACAACAGGTCTGAATTGACATGTCATTAATCCAGATAAGCGTTATGCCTTGAAATACAGCAGCCACAGCTGTAAAGCTGGCCCAGAACATGTTGAAAAACACCAATGCTCTAGGTTGCAGAGCAGCAGCCGTGTTAGTCTGTATCCGCCAAAAGAAGAACAGGAGGACTTGTGGCACCTTAGAGACTAACAAATGTATTAGAGCATAAGCTTTCGTGGACTACAGCCCACCAATGCTCTAGCTACACCATTGGATAATTGACTGTACTGGAATAAGCATTTCGTTTTATTTGACAGGATACTTTTTAGATTTATTCTATAGTGTCACCTGCTGTTGAACCTACTGTCAAATCTCAGTTTGAAAGTGTCTTTCAGCCCGTTAATGCTGAAAACAAACCAGAATTTTAGGACCTGGATATTGATATATGTCTAACTAAGGATAGTCATTACTTTATAAGCGCCACAGAGTCATACTTCTCCATATACAAGAACGTGTGTATGTACACACACAGAGTGGATGTGGCTTGTTCACGCTGAACCGCAAAGAAAATCAGACCTTCATTATTAGCCCCTTTCGTAGCTAATTTGCAGCCTCTCAGTGTATAAAGCACTGGTCTAGTTTTCCCAGAACTTCAGATTGAATCTCAGGAGCCGTGGGCTCAGTTCCATTAAACAAAGCTATTCCTGGTTTCAACAGAGGCGTGGCCAGCATAAAATTCCTCTGCCTGCTCATGATTTGGTTCTCTCTTAACTGCAGTCACATCTATGGTAGAAAAGATTTGCCAGTATAGCTAAACCAACATAGCAGCAAAGCCTCCTAGTGTACGTAGATGCAACTTATGCTGGCCAATAAAATGGGCGGGGGCTCTTGCTGGTATTGTTTATATTGATTTGGCAAGCTAAGTAAATTATTTGGGGGAAACCACATTTGTGCCATTATAACTGCATCTACACTAGGGCTTTTGCCAGTACAAAAGTGTCACCAAAATAATCACACCCCTAAATTGATATTAGTACACCAGCAAAAGTTTCTAGCGTACATCTGGCTTAAGTCAATTTTGCTTTTAAATCTAATTTGTACTAAAAACTGTAGGATCCAATTTGCCTCTTCACAACAACATTAAATTTACCAGCTGGTCCTCACACTTCCCTTATAGTAGTATTCACCCCTCACTCCTCCATCTGTCTAATAATTTCTGCAGAATCACATCATTCTGTTCTTTACTTTTGTTCTCTTTTTACTGGCTTTGTTGCTTTGCTTCAGAAAAATCTCTCTTCAAATTACTAAAATGTACGTGGGGATCAGAGAGCTGAGTTGTTTGAATCACAGGAATTGGACTCCAACATAAATACATTTTCTGGGCTCTGTATATTGCTAATACATTTAATCTGTCTTATCTCTGGAGTTGTCTTTTAAACTTCTTTTCTAATTACATTAAGGATTTGTTTGGATAAGGGGATGGGAATTTCTGTTTAGTCTGTAAGACAAATGTTGATCCAAAAAGATGAGAAGTGATTTTTGCAAGCCGGGGTGGAGTTTTGTTTTGCTTTGTTACTTATTGCACTGATCTTCCATTACAAGTTACTTGGCACTGTTTTCATTCATTAGAGAAAGAGCTATGTTCTTCTTTCATCTTTGTCATGTTAGATTAAATTGTTTCTTCTATTTCAGCAGGATTGTCACATACTAACTTTGCATAAATGCATCAGACTATTGGCTCTGCCACAGACTTCTTGTTTGACACTGGGCCTGATCCAAAGCCCACTGAAGTCAATGAGAGCTTTTCCATTGGCTTCAGATCAAACCCTTAATCTCAGTTCTACAAAATGGGAATAATGTTTCCTTTCTCCACCATTAGTTCTGGCTATGTAGATTGTAAGTAGTTATGGGGTAAACTGTCACACCCTGCCCCAAAGGCTTTATGGGGTGTGTGTGCTTATAAATGTATGTATGACATCACTGGAATATGTTTTGTGCTGCCTGTGCCATGTAACATATTCCCATAAAGGTTATGGTCTACTATATCTATTCATCCTATTTGTACACATATATCATTTTCTACTTGAGGTTAAGAATATGGGCTGTATACTTGCCTGGTTTCTAAGTGAGCTTTGTGAGGCATTTGGTCAGCTTCTTTAGGAAGGAATTCGCAAGGTTAAGTACCTGATCAGGAAGCACTTGGGGAACAATGCATCTTGGAATGCTCCAATCCACATAAGAAGTCTTCCTGGAGACATACAAGATACCATGTGGACAATGGCTTCGGCCTGTAAAGACTGAGTCATGCAGGGACATGTGACTTGCCCAGGTGACTCCAGAACTCCATCTTGGAGCTGGACTTTGCATAGGAGTGAAGGGGGGGGGGGCTTTCCACCCACAAGAGAAAGTCTATTTAAACCTGTGGGAGACCCCTCCATTTTGTCTTCAGCTGGCTAAAGAAGGAGCCTCTCCCCCCCCCCCCTCGGAACTGGAAGGAAGGAAACTGGAACAAAGGACAGTAACTACAGGGGGTGTGAGTGATTGCTGGACTCAGGCTAAAAGGAGAGTAGTCTGTAAAAGGGAACATTCTGGAACTGGTGAGGAACTTATCTGTATTTAGTTTGATTAGACATAGATTTGCGCATTTTATTTTATTTTGTTTGTTGACTTACTTTGTTTGGTCTGTTACTACTTGGAACTACTTAAATTCTACTTTCTGTATTTAATAAAATCACTTTTTATTCATTAACTCAGAGTATGTATTAATACCTGGGGGAGCAAACAACTGTGCATATCAGTGTCATAGAGGGCGAACAATTTATGAGTTTGCCCTGCATAAGTTTTATGCAGGGTAAAACGGATTTATTTGGGTTTAGACCCCATTAGGAGTTGCGCATCTGAGTGCTAAAGACAAGCACACTTCTGTGAGCTGTTTTCAGGTAAACTTGCAGCTTTGGGACAAGTGATTCAGACCCTGGGTCTGTGTTGGAGCAGACGGGAGTGTCTGGCTCAGCAAGACAGGGTGCTGGAGTCCTGAGCTGGCAGGGAAAACAGGAATAAAAGTAGTCTTGGTACATTAGGTGGCAGCTGCCCAGGGGGTTTCTGTGATCCAACCCATCACACAGGGACTGTTAGTTATTTGTGTATGTATTGAGTAGCTCAATGGTGTCCCAATCTCAGTTGGGGCCTGTATCACTAACTATATTATCATATTTATTAGAATTTAACATTAATATTTTGATAGCACCTAGAGGCTAACCAGGGCAGGATTTCATCATGGTAGGTGCTGCACAAGCATTTGGTTCAGCTGTACGCTGCTCCTAGACACAAGCCAGCAGCAGTCATTTAATTATATATAGTGCTATCTGCTGCATTTAATAGTAAAAATGGACATGCAGAGCCACATAAGTGTACTTCAAAAATTAGACTCAAATCTGCAATCACACTCAAGTGTGTAGACCCTTATGCCTGCACTGAGCCCCTTTGAAGTCATCAGGTCCTTTATACAGGTCCTTGGTCAGGTGAAAAAGTGGCAGTGACCAGTAGTAGCATAGGTAGGAAAACTCAAAGAGCCACAAACCATGAAAATCTTGCTGGGGAAGATGAATGGCTGTGTGCTATCCGCACATGCCAACTACACATTGTGACATCCTGTGACAGGTGCTGCCATGTGAGGTATTTTGAGCCCTTTGCAGCAGGAGGTGGAAAACCACACATCCCAGCTTTCACTGAAGGAGAATGGGAGCAGAGAGCACTCAGCACCTTGCAGAATTGAGCCTTATTTGTACATGGATCTTCTATGTTTAGGAAAGTAAAATAAGCCACAATGAGCTGGTCCTTTCTTTAGATAGCAAGCTACTGCTGATCATTCACTATGGATTTGTCTGGAGTAACTCAGCAGAAGCATAGGAAATGACAGTGCAATTACATTTGATCAAATCACAGTTCTATATTCATTTTCCAGAATAGCACACAGTGTACTGTAGGGTTTTTTTCCTCCAACTCTAAAATATTCTCAGGCTTCTCCCTCCTGTTTGGAGTTTACAGATCCTTTCCAGGGCCATTTTGGAGCTTCATGTAGCACTGCCATTATACCAAACAAGAACTTTTCTTGCACTTGGACTTTCCAGACAGGGTTTATATTAGTTTCCAGGGCTTGCTCTCACTTTTCAGTTTTAGGGAAACTCACTTGCTTCCTGTTTTCTCCCATTTTTTTCCTTGTGGCAGTCACATCCTGTGACTCTTCACTGTCACTTAGGGTTACCCTACGTCCGTTTTTTCCCGAACATGTCCGGCTTTTTGGCAATCAGACCCCCATCCGGGGGGAATTGTCAAAAAGCCGAACATGTCTGGGAAAAATACGGACGGGCACTTCCTCTCCCGCGGCTGCTCTGCTCCTCCCCTGACCCAGACTTCGGCTCTGTTTAAGAGCCAAGCTGCCCAAGCCAGCGCTACCGGCTTCAGGCAGTCCTCTTGCCTCCGGACCCCAGCCGCCGGCCGGGCACTTCCCCTCCCCGGCTCCAGCTGCTCTGCTCCGGCGGTGCTCCGGAGGCAAGGGGGCTGCCCGAAGCCGGTAGCGCTGGCTCGGGCAGCTTGGCTCTTAAACAGAGCCGAAGAGTCAGGGGAGGAGCAGAGCAGCCGGAGCCCGGGAGAGGAAGTGCCCAGCTAGGGGCGCAGGGTCCGGAGGCACAGGGGCTGCCCAAAGCCCGAGCGCTACCGGCTTCACGGTTTGCCAGGCAGCCTCCAGACCCTGTGCCCCAGGCTGGGCGCTTCTCCTCCCGGGCTCCAGCTGCGCTGCAGAAGCGCCGGCCGGGGGCGCAGGGTCTGGAGGCTGCCCGGCAAATCGTGAAGCCGGTAGCGCTCAGGCAGCCCTTTTCGCGTGGCTGGGAGGGAGGAGGGGGAGTTAGGGCGGGGACTTTGGGGAAGGAGTGGAGTTGGGGCGGGGCAAGGGGTGGGAAAGGGGCAGGGCCAGGGCCCTGTGGAGTGTCCTCTTTTTTTATTTTTTAAATATGGTAACCCTACTGTCACTCTGCTGGACATGGTCTGTCTGTCTGTTTGTTCACACTCACGCTTTGCAGGGGATCCACAGAACATTCCACAAAACTCCCTAAAGCAGAGAGGCACAACTCATCCTAGCTTACTAGAGGCTGGCTTTCTGCAGACTGACTGCTGCTGGGCCCAGATCACACATTTCCCCACTGAGCCTCGCAGCCTTTGAGCAGGAGCAGGGAAAAAAGCCCTGAGCACTTAAAGTGATAGCTTACAATTTTAATACAGTTTTCAACACTCCAGTAAGAGAAATAGGTGCTAATTGCGGCCATGACAAAAAAATTATAATTTTCTGTCCCCTTAAACCTACTACCTTTGCAAACCTGACCTAGTTCACTGGTAGCTTTTGGGCCTTTATAATCAATGCCTTGGGGGTGGGGGTGGGGAAAAGCTTTTTAGAAGCAGACCAAAAAAGAGCCTTAAAGGAACAAAATTAAAAACACAACATGCATGGAGTCTGGCCATCTCTACTGACTGCAAACAGGTATTGTGCCAAACCACAGAAGAGCTGGGCACATAGTGAAATCACTGATTTACAAATAGGCTCCTTAAATCCAACAAGCAATTTAAACCATCTGCAGTCAGAGCTCTTTTTATGTTGATTTTCCATGAACATTTGGGTGGCCATATTTTTTGAGCTTTTATTCGTGCAAATATAGATGCCTACATTGGAAGTGTTGATGTGGCCACTTCTGTATGTACTCTGGCTTTGTGTGTGCAGGAGTGACCTGGTGTCAGAAGACAAGGCATGATTAGGAGAGAGAGAAAGCCAATGATTTTGACACAAACAAAACTAAGTGACCTGTTTTCTGTCATGATGCACCATGATGTGGAGAGCGCAGCAGGCTTCTTGAGTGGAACCATCCAACACAGGACTTTTGTACCTAATTGTGTTCTGCTCCAGCTGTGATGTTTTATGTAAAGAGATCATTTGAATATCTGAAAATAATTTGCATATCCCCATAAATTAAGCTTACTGTCAAGACACCCTGCCCCGGCAGTGGCAGGGGAAGCTGCTCCAGTTGAATGAATGCCTGAAGGTGTCTGTGGAGGAATCGGAGTAGGAAGCTGTGGGGTGGCTTCTGGACTGTTGGTATCAATGAGAGCTAGCACAGAACTCCGGGGTGAGGGGAGGAGGTGTTTGGGCAGCAGTGGGGGCTCCTATAGATTAGAGGATGCTGAATCTTCTCAGAGAAGAAGGTGCTGCAGCTCCTGAGGGGCAGGAGGTTCCTGGGGCTGGATGTTTACTGCAGCAGCTGGGGATTTTGTCTAGTGCAGGTGGATTGGGCAAGGAGGGAGCCTGGGGCCAACATCAGGCTTTGTCTTCTGCTGCTGCACCAGCTGCCTGCTCTCAGGCCCAGCTGCTTGCTTCTAGCTCTGATCCATTAGCGGGGGAGAGGGGAGAGCAAGAGGAGGATGCGCCACTGGGGCCTCTGCTGGTTAAAAGGCAGAACTGTAGGCAAAGCCCATTGCCCTCCGACAGCTCTGCTGGATGGGTGAGACATGCAGGAATGTGAGAATGCGTGACAGTTGGCAGCCCTGAACTTTTGGCAAGTATGGAGATTAACACAGCCTCCTAAACTCCATTGATGTTAGTAATTCCTGGCTGTCCAAGGAATGCAGGGGAGGGAAAATTTAGGTGGGGCTGTCTTTCTGGCTCTAGAACCTAATGGCCATACTGGGTCAGACCAACGGTCCATCGAGCCCAGTATCCTGTCTCCCGACAGTGGCCAATGCCAGGTGCCTCAGAGGGAATGAACAGAACAGGTAATCACCTGGTGATCCATCCACTGTTGCCCATTCCCAGCTTCCCATCGCCCATTCCCAGCTTCCAATAATCATTCACAGTGTACAGGTAGCCTCCATGCAAACGTCCCTCATCAACTTGCTCAGCCCTGAAGATCAGGGGCTACCTTTCAGAGAGAGAGGGGAATTCTGTCTCCACTTCCATTCAGCCCTCTCCACTGAGACTGCCAACAAGTATGCAACCTACAGATGAAGCACTCAAGTACAATGGAAATGGCTGTGGTATAAAAACCTAGGTTGATGATCCAGTTACTTTCATGTAAGCCATTGTGTTGCCTTCAAATAGTAAGAGCTTTCAGTCACCATCAACCCAGGTTGAATTCAAGCCAATGATATGGACATTATTCCATAATTATTCTCATAAATTATCCAGCCCTTAACTGAAAGCCTGATGGTATAGCCACCTCCATAGGCTTTCCTAAGAATTATGCAACTGTCCAATGAGTCATCTTGTAGGTGGGTGTTATTTGCACGCTCCATTTAACATGGGATTTTTCCATCACCTCAGGTCTGAGATAGCCTCATTTACTATAGATTTTCTGCCTCACATTATCAAGTAAAGACTTGATTGCAAAGTACATTGTGTACATTTTCCCCTCTATTAATAGGCATCTTTCTTCCAGAATAACATTTCCTGTTTTCCTGAGATGTTTTTCTTTAACTGGAACTTCCTTTCCACATAATATGTTTCTATTGCATTTCCCATTTACATACATAGCTCTCAGAACAGACAGTCTGTCGTGAGTAGATTCACCCACTGAAGGCTGCAAGCTTTTAACCCCCCTGGATCCAGGTAGTGACTGCCCACTCTTCTAAGGCACACTCCCAGGTGCAGACTCTGTGTCCACCACCCTTCTTGGGTCGTGGAACAAAACAGTCTGCCACCTACACAGTGGAACTGGCGCCTTAGTGCGCCTAAGCCCCCCAGTTGCTTAGACACATTCCAACTAGGTTCCACCTGGCTGCTGGAGCTCTGGTTTCCTAGTTACACCCTTCAGGGGAAATGTGGCAACATAGGCTTAGCCAAGGAATATCTTATACACCACCACTTTACTCTTGAGAAGCATAAGAGTTACAGATCCATGGATAAATTACAAACTCCCCTCCGTCTGATCTTACCCCCTTTTGTAAGTCTCTGCGTTTGATCCAAGTCCTTAAGAGAGGCGAAGTTCCTCCTACCTCCACTCCTCCTTTTGGATGGTCTGCTTTTGGTAATTAAATTAATTACTTAGAGCGTTTCTCTTTTTAAAACAGCTTCTGACACCTTTCGTTTTCCTGCTCTTCAGCTGGGCATTTTCCATGCTCCAACCCCTCCACTGGCTTCTGGGCAGTCATTCAAAGTCAATAGCCCCGCCTGTAGCAACCCCACTGTACCACAAGGGGAGAGCTGTCCAATGCGGATGGCTCTGTCGCTAATCCCCAGATACAGTCTTTTCATGGTGCCAAGTTTCTGGTTCGGAATGAATGCTTGAAGCCACACTAAAGGTTACACTTGAAAAGAAGGTTGAAATACAGCAGTTGTTCAGAAACAAAAATGGAGCTCATAAATTGACAAAGACATGTCATAATAATGAATTATTTCTAACAAACCACTTGTAGCCTGTCTGGATTATTTGCCATGTTTCACACAGACCCTACCACCAATTTTAAAGTGATACAGAAGAGACTATAGTTAATGGGTCAAATTTGTAACTCCATTCAATGGAGTCATACCAGGAATTCATTTTCCTCAATATATTTTAAAACATTTATTCTTAGTTGTGTTAGTAATAGCATCTTAGATTAAACCTGACACAACAGAAACATCTAACTTATTTAACCCTTTTTATACCATTTGTTTGCTTCTTTGCATTTCACTCACTTTGATCATGAAAGAGACTGGTTTCACATTCTGGCTCACATATACTAACACACTGTCTCCCAAATTTTTGAAAGTCAAGTCCCATTTCAGGAAAATGAAAACAATAACCCACCCTCCTGAGGCTCCTTCAACCCCATCTGTGGAAGAGAGTGCAGGGGACAGAGAGTTTGAGGACTACTTGTGATTCTCTGAGACGTTTCTGTTGAGGCAATCAGCCTGGGAGTTCTGAAGCCCTGGGAGATGGAGAGCTATGGTGGGATGTTATGGTGAATCCTTCAAATCATTAGGCGTACGGCTTACTGACCATAGCAGGGAAGTCCTGGCTCCTCCAGTTGATGCAATGCATCACTGTGGTGTTATCTGTAAGCATTTGCACTGTGAGGCCACCAAAGGAGAGGCAGAAATGCTTCCCATGCAAATTGCTCTGAGTTCTAGCATGTTGGTGTGGAGGGCGGTGTCAGGAACCAGCCGTTTTCCATGAGTCTGAAGTTGATCTGGGTTGCTCGGCACCCAGTGGTGGATTAATAATTTTGCCGCCCCGAGGCTGGGAAATAATTGCTGTCCTGGTCCCGCCCCGACTCTGCCCTTTTCCCGCCCCCATTCCAACCCCCTCCCCAAAGTCCCTGCCCCAACTCCGCCCCCTCCCTTCCCCTATTGGATCCCTTTCCCCCAAAAAATATGCAGAGGACTTCCATTCTCCAACATCCCTTCCATTAAAGACACTAATTATGAGTGCCTCCACTCAAAGGTGGAGACAGCACCGTATTATTGCCTAGGCCGACAAGGCCTAGGCCTAGGGCAGCAAATTTCAGGGGTGGAAGCTCCCCTCCGCGCCTCGCCCCCCTGCTCCAGCTCACCTCCGCCTCCTGTGCAAGCGCGCCGCGGCGTCCTGTTTCTCTCCCCTCCCAGCGCTTGCAACGCGAAACAGCTGGGGGAAGAGGTGGGGCCGGGGGCAGGGATTGGGGAAGGGATCCAATAGGAGAAGGGAGGGGGCGGAGTTGGGGCAGGGACTTTGGGGAGGGGGTTGGAATGGGGGCGGGAAAAGGGCAGAGTCGGGGCGGGACCAGGGCGGCAATTATTTCCCAGCCTAGGGGCGGCAAAATAATCTAACAATGACAGGACTTCTATGGGGAAGGATACCTTGTCCATGGTGTGTCTGTTGAGCAGATACTCAGATTTCAGCCACCCTTGCTGTGGAAAAAGTTGAAGTCTGGCATGCTATATGACAGGCATGCACACCACCATGTGTCCCAGAAGACTGAGGCAGGTTCACGCTTGCATTGTGGAACAGGCGTGGAGCTGCCGTAAGACATTTGTCATTGTCTGGGGTCTGGAATCTGGAATCTCTGAGGTAGGTATGCCTTTGGTAGCCCGGAATGTAACACTACCATTATATATTCAGTGCTTTGCATCAGCATTAATGTGGATTTGTCTTTGTTGACCCTGAGGCCCAGAGAAGTGAAGAGCACTAGAGTCTTTTGTATAGAGTCTGTGACTTGATGCAGGGACAATCCCTAAATTACCCAGTTGTCCAGATAAGGGTAACCCTAGACCCCTAGTTTCCTTAGGTGAACTGTCACTGCAACAAAACCCTTGGTTAAATACACGTAATGCTGTGGTAAAGGGCAGGACTGTATACTGGGTAGTGAGACTGGTCTGAGGCAATTGCAACCTAGGCTTCTCTGAAATAAAACAGGCTGTTGCCAAACTGAATAGAAAGGAATGGATCAACAGGTCATCCAGCCGGACTTTGAACATTCCAGTCAAAACTGTTTTCTGGTTGTCTGTCCCTGGTGCATGGCAGCCAAGGAAAAGGCCAAAGAATATCACTGGTGAGAATGTTTCCTGCTCCTTGGTGGCCCTGAAGCGCACTGTTGAGGGTAGCATTACTACTGCAGCCTGTATCTGTACGAGGACTGTTGTTGTCTCAGAGCTGGAACATATAGATCCAGTGAGCAAAAGGTCACTCTCAAAACTTTTATTGAGTGCAATGCCCCGTTCATGCCACTCTGGAACAGTTTATTACGCTGAAAGAGTAGATCCTCTGTGATCACTTGGGCTTCACAAGGGATGCCAGACATATGTAGCCAGGATGGGGACAACCTCATTGTTACAGCTGGAGCCATCGTCCTAGCTACCATATCTGATGCATCAAGCGCTGCCTGGTGTGCTGTTCTAGTAGTGAGCTGCCCGTCTGTCATAACTGACCTTAACTCATCCTACTATTCACTGGGGTGCTTGTCCATCAAGGTGGCGAGTCTGTGCCACAGCAGGAAATCATACTTCGAAAGAAGTTCTTGCCACTTGGTAACTCTTAGTAGGAGTCTCTCTGAGGAGTATACTTTTCATTCCAAAAGATCTAATCTCTTTGGATCTTTCTCTCTGTGAGTGGATTTGGGCTATTGCTCTCACATGAACATCTTGGACAACCAGAGTACCTGGAGTGGGCTCCTGAAAGGAGTATTTGTAGCCAGCACCTGGCATCTCTTGTGTGCATGCTTGGAAGTCACTGGGATAGATGCAGGAGTTCACCATATGATATTTGCTAGTTCCAGAAGGCCCTCATTAATAGGTAGGCAATTCTGCCTTAAGATGAGGGTTGGAGAATGTCTAATAATTTAAGTAAGGGACAAGGTAGCCGGTAGGTGAGGTAATATCTTTTATTGGACCAACTTCTGCTTGTGGAAGGAATAAGCTTTTGAGCTTAACTGAGCTTTTCCTCAGGTCTAGAGAAGATAAGCAGAGTGTCTGAGCTAAATACAAGATAGAACAGATTAGTAAGTATAGGTGGTTCACACGTGATGTAGGCTTCCAACACCAGCATCAACTTCCTGGACACCACAATTATCTTTAACAATGGAACTCTACAAATGACTATATGAAAAAAAACCCACGTCTCACCACACTTACCTCCACAGATCCAGCAATCACTCTAGACACACCAAGAAATCTGTTACACATCCAGGCACTCAGATACCACAGAATTTGCTCCAAGGAGAAAGTCTGGGATGCACATCTAAAGACACTTAAAACCACTTTCATTAAATAAAGGACACTCCAACAGAGAAGTAGATCACATCATGGAATGGGCCACCCAAATACCCCAAGAGACTCTGTTTCAATTCAGAAAAAAAAAAGAAAAACAAAACACACCACACTGACCACACACCACTTACCACACAACACTAGACCCTATGCAGGGTATCATTAAACAATTACAACTCATACTGAATGGGGATCACATCCTGAAAGAAATCTTTCCCAAATCCCCTCTTCTGGCCTTCAAACAACCCTCCAACCTCATCATCAGAAGCAAACTCCCCACAGACCAGGGCACATCAGCTCAAAGTGGCACCAAACCCTGCCAGAACAACAGATGCAAAATGGGCAGATATAACTTCCCCTGCTATGATGGTCAGTACTCCCCACTATGCAACTTTCAAGATCTATGGGTCCTACATATGCCTATCACAACATATGGTGTATCTCAACCAGTGTATTAAATGTTTCAACAATAATTATGTGGGTGTGTAGTGAGGCAGTGTGGCTCCCTGCCGCCCCGGAGGGGGAAGAGGCTGGAGTGGGCAGAGCTAAGGAGCTCTGAGCCCGCCTCTCAGAGGGCCAGGCGGCGACCCGGAAACATAAAAGCTCGCCCTCACAGCTCAGTCAGGCCCCAGCTGTTGGAAAGACCAGATGTCTCCAGCCTAGCTCATGACTGCGAAGACCCCGCAGCCCAAGGCGGCTGCCAGGACTGGCCGGGCCTGCCCTGCGCCTGCTATCCGGAGGAGCTGCTGGACTGCCCTGCGCCCGCTATCCAGAGGAGCCGCCGGACCTGCCGATCAGTTCCTGCCCTGACAAACCCATGGTCCTGGATCCCCCAGAGGCTGACACCAGGACCCAGGTAGGCCCCGAGGGGGAGTGTGGAAGTAGCCCGGGGGCAGCCGACCCCAGTCTGGCTGCAGCACTGCCAGCGCCTATGTCAATGTGTTGTGGCCAGGATCCCCACTAACAGCAGCAGGTCTTCTGCTGCTGCTAGGGCCCCGGGCTGGGATGCAGTGGAGTGGGAGGGCCTGCGTCCCCCCTGCCACCCAACCCGTGGGTGGCAGTCTCCCTCTCTCCCAGGCCTTTTGAGGCTTGGGCCTACTATTGTTGCTCAGCCCTGACTGAGGACCTGAGCTCCTGACTCAGCGTTTGTTGCCCCGCCCTGACCTAGGGCCTGGGCTAAATACTCCTGCTGGTTGCTCAGCCCTGACTGAAGGCCTGAGCCCCTGACGTAGCATTGTTGCCCCGCCCTGAGCCAGGGTCGGGCTTACTGTGTCTTCCAGGACCGCAAGGGCTGCCGAGGGAGACCCTGCAGCCGGACGAAGTACCCAAGCACCAGTGGGTAGTGAGCCGGTGTGACTCGCACAGAAAAATGATAAGACAAAAATATCCTATCACCTATGGGTGAACACTTTTCACAAAACAATCATTCCATATCTGGTCTCTTAGTCGTCATCTGCAAAGGAAACCTGAAGGCCTTCAAAAGACGAGCCTGGAACTTAAATTCATAACTTTGCTGAACACTAAAAACCATGGACTTAAACAGAGATTCTGGTTGTATGGCACATTACAGTTTGTAACACAACCCATTGCCTGCTAAACCCTTAATTGCCCACTTCATTTTAAGTGGCATCCGACAGCATTTGTGAACTCCTTACGCGTAACAATCTGTCCCAACTTGTATTTAGCTCAGACTCTCTGGTTACTTTCTCCAGACCTGAGGAGTAGGTCTATGAAGCTTGAAAGCTTGTCCCTTCCACCAACAGAAGTTGGTTCAATGAAAGATATTACGTCACCTACCTTGGAACCAACAAGGCTAAAACAACACTGCAAATAATTGTTTTTGTTGCTTTTCTTGGATTAGCTTTAAAGGGATACCCAAGTTCCCACTAATCTCATCAGATCCTGAAAAATTCAACTGAGGTGACTCTAGAAAGGTTGACTGCCTCATCAGGGGATGAGGAAGAGCAAATAGAGCTCTTGCTCTCCTGCCACCAGTTGATGATGTGTCAGAGCAAGTGCTAGAAGTGGCTGGATCTGCTGTTTAGACAAGGGTGATCTTGTTCTGGAGAGCTGGTTTCTTAATAAAAAGGGTTGATATCCCTTGAGACTAACAGGGGCTGGGTTGGTAGGGGTACTGATGGGGAGGAGGGCATATGGGAGGGTTCCAGCATAGGGGTTCTGTTCTCAGTCCAGAAGACTTGTGAGTGCTTCATAGGGATTCCTTCCTCTATTGTCTGTCCATGTCCCACTGGGTTAGTCATGGTGGGGATGGGTCACCTTCTGGTGAAGAGGGTCTGCTATATTCCCCTGAAAAGGCTGAGAAGTGGCATTCCTTTTCCATTGGTGGAGCACACTAGTCTGGAGTCCTCTGTCTAGTTAAGTCTCTGGCCATTATAGAGAAATCATCTGTGTAACACCGTCACTAAGGCTGTCCGATAGCAGAGATTCCAATCTTGGTCTCATGGTATGATAGCTGGGGCCAAGAATTGTTTCAGTGCCAAAGAAGCGTGCATCTGTACTAATGAGTACATCAGTGCCGTATGAGTCACTGACATCATGGTGGTTGGTGCTGATCGTAACCTTTGATTAAAATATTTTCAATTAGTATTTTAAATTTGAATAATAATACCAATAACCAAATTAAATGCTTGAGATTTGAGCCTCAGGGCGGTTACAGATAAATTTAGTTTTAGTGGAGAAATGTAATTATATCACTCATTGTGTCACTCAAAAGACTATTTAAAATAATTAAAACAAAAAGGCACCACAGTATAAGCATGACCTACATTTCATACTCTCTTTCCAAGATGAAATGGTGCAGCCAGGGGTGATCAGTCCCCCAATGACAAGAATGGATATATAATCCTTCGTAATCCTTTCTCTGATACCTTCATGGTGGATGAGCGTGCGAATCTACTAAAATTAGTATGCTACCCTTTTTATAATCACTTACAATAACACCTCTTCGTTAATTAAGCCTGACTTTTACCATAACTATACTTGTCCTGCCATAATTTAAAAACCTTCTACTCCCTCACTGGCTATATTAAACATTGTCTTAATTAACCACATAAATACCATTTCAATAACTATCAATATAGAAAGCGTTCTTCCAAAACATACACATTTCCTCTAGAACTCCTGTTAAAACCGGTTAGGCCCAAATATGTTTACAATGGTTTGGGGTTATAGCCTAATATATCTCTAACTTGCCTCTGTCTTACTTTATTTCACCCACAATTTAACAGGCCTCATTATTGTCAAGACTAAATTTAGGCTCCCAAACCGGTTCTCTACTTACATTTTAGCACATTTCTATTTAACACGAAAAAACATCACTTTTATATGCTACCTGACACTGGTTTTCTCTATATCAATGGTAAGAAGTTATCCAATGCAGTAGCAGAGAGCAGTCTGCCCCCTGACAGTACCGGAGCAGTGTGGAAGTGATCATCACTGCCAATTTCGTGTTAGATATACAGGGAGCCCTAGAGGAGGACTTTGTCTCCTGATTGAGGGATATCTGTGCATTCCCTGGCCTCTGGGGCAGTGCTCCTTATGGCCCACTTCCTGAGTTGAGGCCAGAGCGGCACGGAGCAGGACTTCTGAGTGTTTCATGAGCTTGGGATGACATAAAAGATTGCTGGGGCACTAGAGGAGTGTGAGTGACTGGGTCAGTCAACTTACTTGCCAGGATCTGAAGATATCCCCTAGAGACATCTGTGAGGGTAAGTCTGCCTTTTCTCTAGCTTTCTGGGTGCACTTTGAGAAAGATTTGTACACTGGGCAGTGTATACGTCCTTCTCTAGGCATAAGAGGCATATTGAATGTCTGGCATTGATAGGCATTTCCGTGTTGAATCCTGTAGACTTGACTTTGGCCACTTAAGCCTGTGGACAGGGGGAGAGGGCAAGTAACCCTTTCAAAGTCCTAAACCTCAGTAAAAAAAATTTTTATTATTAAAAAGGTATTAACTAAACGTATCTAAATAACAACTCTAACTAACCTCTCTGTAGGAAAAGAGACACGGATACGGTGGGGGTTCTGTCTTGCACCACGGGTAATAAGGAACAAAGAGGTGGTTGAGGTTCCCACCTTTATGCACTTGTGAAAGCTCCCACAGCCTAGACGTGGCCCCTGCAGACATTGCTATTCAAAACAAATTCAATCTTGCATGTGTGGGGCACATATGCACCAAGCCTGGAATCTGTGTGGGCAAGCACTCAAAGAACTTCTATTTTGGGCATAAGCTACCTCTCAGTGCCTTTTTAAACTCTTCCAGCATGATTTTAGAGTGAGATATTGTACAATCTTCTCTGCATTCCAAGGGAACTCTTAATACCAGAGAATCTGACTTTCAGATGTATTTATAAAAATGGGACAGTGACTTTCAGATTCTATCAACTCCACTGGGCAAATGAGTATTATTGTTTGAGCACCAGAAGTGCAGTCAGCCCTATTGATACATGTATATAATCCATAGGGTTAGATTAGCATTTCTCAAAGTGTGTTCAAAGATTCTGAACAGAGCTCTCAAATTGTTCTCTAGAACTTCTGCTTCCTTTATTTATTTTTATATATATATATATAAAGTTACTCTATATCTGTTATGGGTGTGACAAAAATCTTCAAAATCATGATGGGTGTATATTCACTGCAACATCTTCCTGAGTTTGCAGAGAGCCCAAAAATATCTCTGGGGTGTGAACTCTCCCATTTATTTTGATAAGTTCTAAGTCAGATGTCACTGCTGATACTTTGTGTTAACACTGTTACTTATTCCACTGCACAGCAAAACATATATGAAAGGAGAGGAAGTATATTATGAAGATCTAAAATATAGGCCTTTAACATCATCTGGAGAGAAATCCTGTCCCGACTGAAATCAATCAGTTTTGCCATTGACTTCAGTGGACTCAGGATTTCACTCATCCGAAGTTGGAAAGGTGAGCGGGAAGAATTGGTTTCATTTTCCTGATGAGGGGCTCACCTTCCAAAAGTTTGAGAAACTGTCAGATTATTTCCTATGTGAGTTGAAGTTGCATTTACACTTCCTAAAAACTAAGGAATGGGTTAGTACACCTCTGTATGTACGCAAGTGTTCAATGTGTTACGCTCTGCAGCAGCTGTTTACTGATGCAGGATCAGATGCTGAAAATTAATACTCCCTTTGCAACCCTATCAGAGTTGCACCTGTTTATAAAAAGGTCTGAATTTACCCTTTAGTTACTGATTTCCATTGCTGCTTTACTTGCATGCATTTCCTGATTTTTTTTTTTTTAAAAGACGGAATGGGGCGGTACCATTAAACATTAGAAAAATCAGCTGCTGAAAATAAAAAGGTAGCATATGCAGCTTACTATTATAAGGTAAATAGAGAATTCTGAATTAGCCACTGTCAGACACAAAATGCATTCTATTCACTTCCATTCTATCAATTTTCTGACCTGTATATCAGAAAGACCACAGATTTTACCAAGGGTTTTTGGACCTTCATGCACTGACATGTGTTTTTATTAATTCAAGAGTTATTGCAACTTCAGGTAAATTTGATACAATCAGGAGGAAAAGACATGCAAGGAAAACAGTAAATGTTGTTATAAATAGATTATGTATTACCAGAAAAAGAAGCCAAAATAGATAATCAACATAATGGGAACAGAGAAGAAAAACATGTTCATTTGGCAGCTAGTGTACATAGCAAATCAAATTATCAAACAACTACAAACTGTTGCACACAGTTAAAAATACTTACCACATACCAAACACATTGCCTAACTGATTGAGGGATGGCTTAATTTAGCAATCAATGAACCTCCCAAAGTTGGATGCTTCCAGTTTATTCAAATTTATCAAATCTTTTGTGAGACCCCTGGTATCCTCCAAGTCTCCCTGTCTCTTACCTTTAGTAACAGGCCCCAGATCCCTCCCTGAAATGGAACCCTCCTTGCTCCAGAGATCGGATAATGGCTGGGCTTCCCTGTGCTAGGCCTCATTAGTGGGGAATTCAAGTGCAGCCTTGATTATTTAATACATTTAAATTAACTCAACTTCAAAATCACTAGTTTCCAGCCTGTTCTTAAAGACTTTCTCTCCTACCAGTTGTCAAATCAGTACTCGGTGCCTTCAGACTCATGTATTGCACTACAGTATTCCATCACAACAGATGGATTGCAAAACATGCACCAGCATGCAAACCGCACCAAAGTTACATACATGTAAAGTCATGGGTAGGAAAATCCCAAAAGATCACAAATCAGCTGGTTCCAAGAAGGATCCTAAGTAGAACTGGTCAAAATACTTTGCCCACAGAGTTTTTGTTTTGAAAAATGGCCTTTAAAAAAAAAAAAAAGCAACTCATAGTTCCCACCTTTTGTAAAATGTTCGACTTTATCAATATTGTTTTCAAAATCAAAAAAATTGTTTAACAAAACTCCGTTTTCAGTAAGAAAACTGGGAAATGGAAAATTTAACAATTTCAAAAACTAATGATAAAATTTCAATAAAAATATCTATTAAAATGTGGAAAATTTCCCTGAAAATAGAAATCCAGTCTATTTTGAATCCTGTAAAATGGAAAAAATTTTGAATTTTTTTTGACCAGCTGTAATCTTATTTATCTAAAGCCAAATATGCCCCATGGCATGACTCCCCAACAACCACCATTCCCCCTTTTGCCTAACAGGACCATAACTTTCCTTATACCAGTTATATTCTTGGGCAGACCAAATGGGTGCCTACCAGCTCTAGTGCACCTTTGGTAAGTAGCTTTGGTAGGCAGCTTTCAGGGGGCCCGGCTCTCTCATCTTACATCTAAATGGGAGCATATCTTCCTTCCAGTTTCTTCTGCCTTCTCCCACTTCCCACTGAGTATCCCCACACTTCTTTCCTTTTCAACTCATTGTGGTGGTTCCCCCAATCTGGTTCTTTCCTCATTCCTTCTCTATCCTCTGTGGCGGGTCTTCTCCAAATCCCTCCTTTTTTCCCCTTCTCCAATGACTCCCTCTCCTTAGGAGGTGACACCACCCTCAGACCTGACTTTACTGCTGCCCCAGGAGCCTGTAAGATGCTACCAGCTCCTTCTGAGAGGAACCCTGTGGTCCCCAGCCTTGCCCCTTCTGCTTCTTATTGGCAGGAGAAGGAAAATAGGTGCAGAGCTGAGATTAGGCTGATCTATAGCATTATTCCCCCCACCCTTTACCTTCTAGTGAAGAGCAGGATGGAGCAGTGCTAGGGGGCACAGGGAGCAGGCTGCAATGTTGACAAATTCCTGGGGACAACTACACTCCGTGCATATTTGCTTTTGGAAAATCTTGCAAGCCTTCAGAATGGCCTCTAAAATGTTGGGCCTTTGGGTAGCTAGAAGTGCTATACTGTTGCCACCAAAACCATGGAACTGTATTGATAAGGGGGAGTTACAGAGTGTAGGCAAGATAGATAGTTCTTAATGTCACCTGTTGGGTTGAAAAGGGGATGTCTCAGGCCCAACATGGACTAAAATGTAACTAAAACCCTTGTTCACTATTACAACATTAGACAGTTAAGAATGGTCCAGAGCTTGATATCAAGTTATTGCTGAAAATGGCTTACCACCATTAAAAATCTTTTATTAAAGACAGAAATAAAAACCAACAAAAATGAAATTATTTGAAATGTTAAGTATTAAGGATTTATTTTAACAATATTTTTCCCCTTTAGCTGTATAGTCTTTTATAGAGAGAAACACTCATTTGACAGTCTTTTAGATAGTATTAAAGATGGTATTTACTATCCTTCATGGTGAAAAACGAAAAGGTTAGTTTAGGTAGTTGGGATTTGTCAATACTTAATTTAATCCTGCTTCCTTGAAGACAAACACATCAAAGGGGAGAGAAAAGAACTGCAAAGACAGAAAACACAGCTTCTGTCTCTGGGGTGTTAACTTTCAATTGCAACCTTGCTGCTGGAGAAACACAAGTCAGAACTTGGTCTGATCACCCATTCCAAAATGCAGCAAACTTGAACCAGCATCAGGCTGTTTCAGGCATTGTTCTTAGCTGCCTCTCTGAACATAGGCTCACAGCAGTGTTGCAAAAGATGGAGCTGTCTTGGCTAGCTAAGCCAGACTCTTTTTATAAAGAATGCATAAAAGAAAGAAGAGGAATGGAGGGTGAAAATGACACCCAACAGAGGGGATTACAGCAGAAATGCAAATCTCACATTCCAGCTGGAGGCGGCAAGGTCTCCGACCTGATCCAGTCACGCTCGTAACTTAGGAGCAGGAGCACCCAATGAAGGCATAATGGAGCTCATGGTTCCAGGAGATGGTAGGAGTGGCAGCCATGATCGTAAAGCTGACTCCTTCCAGTCCATGCCCTGCCCACCAAGCGAATATCCAAAAAAATAGTGTGGCAACCTTTTTTCATTAACAATGACCAATCAAAGCACACTTCAGTGATTTCAACTGTAAACATCCTCTGATTTCTAGAACCTTTCATCTCCTTGTTATACATGGAGCCTTGAAGACCCCTAATTAAAGTTCTAGTAAGTTAAACATGCAGGTTTGCATCAGTCTGTCTGTCTTCAACTTTTGCTGACTTATATAAAATTGTTTATGAAACAGGCTGTTGGACTTTTGTGACTTTGGACAATACATCAGTGGCTGGATTCCTATAATAGAGGGGCCTTCCCTCCCCCTCAGTTGAAATTAATTTTTGTGAATTCCCCCCCCCCTCCCAAATAGTATAGAATTTGGGGTGGATGGAGGCAGGCATGAGGAGAGGAAGGAATAGTGCTGAGGAAAAAAATCTCAGATATTTCAGCTTCTCTTATAGCCAGTTTATGGCTCAACCTTGGGATAACAGAGACAAGTGTGGTGCTGAAAAAAATCCTACAGATTTGTATATTGTAAGGTTGTGAATTAACTAAGAATTCCACTGAGCAGAGGGAAATGAAAATGAGAATTTTTACAGTTAGTGAACCTCTGAAAGACAGAACCCCAAGTATTCTATAATTCTCTTACTATGGAATTTGCTGCAGAATCTAACCTTTGTGACAGCGTTTGGCTCCTGTATCTAAATTTCTGTTAATCCGTAACTTTTTCTATCCTACAAGGTTGTAAAGAAAATCTTAAAAATGTGACCCCATTGTAAACTGATGCAATGCTGTCTATGCCTCTGCATAGTATAGAACAATAGCTTAGAAACGTTAACTGCTTCACTTATTTCACTAAATGAACTCAAACCTAAAGATAACAATTTGTGTCAGTACTCAAGGCCCTGATTCAGGAAAGCACTTAAGCATATGCTGTCTCCAGGAAGGAAGACTGCTGGGGAGAGATGGGGTCCACCTGACCAAGAAGGGGAAAACAACTTTGGACACCAACTTACCAGTTTAGTGAAGAGGGCTTTAATCTAGGTTTCAAGGGGGACAAGTGACAAAAGTATAAAAAAAGGTGACTTTAACAGAAGGCTAAATATTGAGTGGGAGGGAGGGAGGAGGAAAATTATAATAGGGTCAACAAGAGGAAAAACCCTGGAGGAATCTTCTCAACATCTCAGATGACTGTACACAAATGCAAGGAGAATAGGGAATAAACAGGAAGAACTGGACATATTAGTAAATAAGCTAAATTATGACTTAATTGGCATCACTGAGACTTTGTGGAATAAATCTCATGACTGGAGTATTGGTACAGAGGGGTATTGCTTGTTCAGGAAAGACAGGCAAGGAAAAAGGGAAGGATATGTTGCATTAGACATCAAGAATATGCATGATGAAGGTGCAACAAAGGCAACTGTCAATCTAAGGTGCATTAACAGGAGCAGTGTTGTATGCAAGAGAAGGGAAGTAATGGTTCTGCTCTACTCAGCACTGGTGAGGCATCATCTAGAATATTGTGAACAGTTCTGGGTGCCACACTTTAGGAAAGATGTAGGCAAACTGGAAAGAGTCCAGAGGACAGCAACAAAAATGATAAAAGATTTAGAAAAGTAAGCTATGAGGAAAGGTTTAAAAAACTGGGTGTGTTTAGTCTTGAGAAAAGGAGACAGAGAGGCCCTGATAATCTTCAGGTATACTAAGGGCTGTTATAATGAGAAGGGAAATCAATTTTTCTTCATGTGCACTGAAGGTAGAACAAGTAGTAAAGGGAGATTTACGTTGGATATGAGGAAAAAACTTTCTACCTATAAGGGTAGTTAAGCACTGGAATAGATTTCCAAAGGAGGTTGTGGAATCCCTATCTACCCTGTTCTTAAAAAACTCCAATGACAAACACCTGTCAGGGATAGTGCAGGTTTGCTTGGTTCTGCCTCATCTATTCCTGCCCCCAGTGCTGACCTAAAGAGGTCCTTTCCAGCCCTACATTTGTGATTAAATCCCATTGACTTCAATAGGAGTTAAGGCTAACTTCTGATTTTAGCATATGTATCATGCTAATGTATTTATCTGAGTCTTACATCAATTACCTTCCATGCTTTTGTGCCAGGACCTGAATTCCTAGTCGCTCTCCATCTAGGAAAAAAAGCATCATTGCCCTGTAGCAAAGTGTTTAATTGCTCAGAATCCTTGAGTCTCTTCTCAGGAGAAAAACTGAAAGTCTCTACTACTTGCCCTTTTTGATTAACTGAGAAAGGCCAGCCTGATACCATCCCCATATAGCTTCTGCACTCACTAATGATAGTAAAAATTAATGACAGTCTTCAGAGTGCAGTGTACTGCAACACGTTGTGGCGGTGATTTTTTTTTTTTTTAATACACAAATTGTCAAAATGTGTAAAAGAAAAACACAAGCCTTCCTGTCTGGAACACACTGAGTTGGACAAAGATTCTCTAAAAATATTAAATCTATTTATCAGCCCATTAGACAAGGTTTTGGTAAAATTCTAGGCTTATATTCCAGGTATGGCCAAACTGCAGCTCTTTTATGTGTCCCCCCGCCACATTCTCTGCTTACCAGACTGGGGGGAGCTTGGGGCTTCTGCCCTGTGGCAGGGTGGTGTGGGTAGGGGCTTTTGCCCTATGAGAAGGAGGGTCTCAGGGCTTTAGCCCTACACATGGTGTGTGTGTGTGTTTGTGTGTGTGTGTGATGGGGCTCAGGGCTTTAGCCCTGCGTGGGGGGAGCACACTAGGGTTCAGGGCTTCTGCACCCTGGCACTTCAGTCTGGAAGGCGGAGAATGGGAGGGGGTGTGCATGGGGGGGCTCCAGGAAGTACTTCAAGAGAATTTAAGCCCTGGTGAACCAAATGGTGTGAGAGTGAGACTGATAGAAAGAGAAGCTCGCACATGCACATTATTTCAGGAACTTGCATCATTCTGTATTCAGACCTTGTGCTGTGCGGACCTTGTGTGCTCATGATCTCCCTGCATTCCACAGAATACAGGCTGTGTTTACTGTTCATAAGTCACATTTGAATAATTTTAGCTTTAAGTGTTAATCCTACGTTAATTTCGTGGATGACAATGACATCTTCAAATTGTAAGAAAGGCAAGTATGAAGGAGAAAAACCACAGTACTAAGCCAGAATGGGAGGAAGATTTTGCATTCAGTGTTAAAGATGGCAAACCCCGGGGCCTTATCTGCAATGCATCATTCACTCACAACAAAGCGAGCAACTTGAAACGTCACTATGAAATGAAACAATAACTTTTCATCTAAATACCCTCCTGAAACAGAATTAAGGAAAAACAAGCTAACCACATTAAAATTATGCCTAAACAGTCAACAGACATTACTTTCAGCATTCATTAAGGAAGCTGACACAATAACCGAAGACAGTTTTGTTATGTCATAGAATATCGCTCATGCTAAATGTCCATATTGTGAGGAAGACTTTGTTAAGAAGAATATTGCAGAAGTGGTTGCACTTTTAGATCCAAGTAACAAAAAACTTCAATGACAAATAAAGCAAATTCCAATTTCACACCACTCTGTGGAAAGGCGCATATCCCCAGATCAGTGCTGATGTTGCAAGCAAGATGCAAAACAATCTAAAGAATTCTCACCATACAGCCTAGCTGTCAACAAATCCACAGATATACAAGATAAACTACAACTAGCAATATTTGTTTGCTGTGTTTCTACGGATGTAATTGTGAAAGAAGAAATGTTGGTCTTAGTGGTGCTAAAAGAAACAATCTACGGTGTTGACGTAAAGAGCACACTTGACAAAGCATTGACAAATGCTGACGTACTGCTGGATAAACTTGTCAGTGTTGCAACAGATGGAGCACCTGCAATGGTGGGGGAAAAAAAAGTAGTCCTCATCAGACTCTTGAAAAACGATCCCAAATATCCGGAGTTTTTCCCTGTTCATTGTATCATCCATCATGAACATCTCGCAGGCAGATACTCCAAGTATGAAAATGTTACAAAAACTGTCCTAGAAATCGTCAATTTCATCCATTCAAATAGGAAGACTCGTCTACAGTTCAAAAATGTAATCAAAGAGCTGGATCTTGAAGACAAACCTAACAATGGATGGAGACCCACAAGACCTCTAGCTTTAGTACCTAGCCGTGATACAGTAAGTAGGATGTTAATTTTTTTTTAAATGCATGCACAAAGGTTGTGTGTGTCTTGTGGCTCTCAAACTTCTGAAGATTATGTTTGTGGTTCAGGTCAGTAAGTTTGGCCACCCCTGTTATATTCCCTCCACAACATTACTGTTTTTTGTTTTGCTTTTTTAAACTATCAGGAAGCATGTAAATCAGATTTTTTCTATGGTATGTTTGCTTTTAAGATAACTGAGGGGTTTTATTCTGACAGACATTACCTGCAATTTGTTATGGTTACATTTATGCTTATTTATAATTTATCAGCCTTTTCCACTTGTGATTTGTTCTTTCAACAGAGCACCTGCGAGAAAAACAATGTTCCTCACAATATACATACCAGTCTTTCCATAGAACCAAGACTGTGAATAATCACCTCATTCATGTAATGACATCTCATCAATACCAATATTTATGCATGGATGTTTCTAATATGGCATTTCCTTATACAACATGAGGTGGAATTTAGAGAAGCAGTTCAAGTCTTCTGTATCTAGATATTAGGGCTGAAACAACGACGACGACACTGTCTAATAAAGTAAAGCTGTGTAGTTAACCAGGACAAAAGCCCAGCCCAGGATTTTTGGATTAATAAATCAGGATGTATCAGACATAGCAGCAAGTAAAGATTAAATTTAAAGAAGAACGTGACTCAAATTTGGTCAGTTAGATAGGAAATGTAGATACCTCTGAACACGACATTAAAATCTTAATATACAAAGCTACTGGCACTGTAGCTTCCTTCCCCTACCCCAAATCAGCGGTGTTCTTTACAAATATAGCAAATTGATATGAAATGGCCACTTTGGTGTATTTTAATTAAAGACTAATTCCAAACAGCAAGCACAGCATTAGTAAAGAGACCAAACATGCATGGTGGGTTAAGAAACTAAAGACTGGCCTCCTGCATACGTGTATGTAAGAAAAATACAACTGATTTCAATTGTTTTTATTAGGTTTTAGCAGTTTACAAATTTGAGATTTGTTTAAGAAATAAAGCTATAGAACAGAATCAGTTGGAAACTCATTTTGGGTTTTTTTTAGATCCACAAAATTTGCAATATACTTTGTCAATGGCAAATTGCAGGCTGTCTAAAACACAGCCCCACTATATTTTCTTATTCACATATTTCGTAATTTATCAAAAAACTAAGATTGTTCTAAAAATACTTAACAAAACTAAATAGTCAATTAAACTACTCTATTTGTCCCTATAATTATGTATACTTGAATTTTGTTCATTTTGTACACGATACTGATTGTTTAAAAGCACTTAAGGAGACTATATTGCAATTTTTTAATAATTCTCAAAGTTATGAATAAATAGATAGATCCCATGACAAAATTAAGTTTGTTACCTTACATACTCAGAGTATTTATATATATCTCATACCTCACCCTAAACAAAATATTTTCTAGAGGAAATAATGTTCTAAAGGTAATATTCCCTTGTCATTTTAATGCTGAACAACATGAATTTCAAGAGCTTCTATTTCCTGACAAGCAAAGGTCCAAATCAAGTCCTATATTTTGCTATAATACACTAAATATCATCTCAATGAATGATTTTTTTAAATTAAGATTTCGTTTCTACAGGCCACAAAAAAATGTCAGCAGCCAAACTCTGTATACAGGTGGCACCTGAGGTTTATGACTACAGATGCAGAGATTCAGATCAGTAATCTCATCTTTCCATGTAAAACGTCCACCTAGCCACCTTTTTCTTCCCTGCCCCACAGCCAACTTGGGGGGGGGGGGGGGGGGGGGGGGAGGGAAAGGAAAAAAAAAAAGATGTATTGTATGTTACACTAAGGACAGTGGAAGATACAACACTATAAAGGAACAAAAGCATAAGTGATGTAACAAGTTACTACAAGGTTTTTGCTACATAAAAATAAAGTGACAGTCAAAAAATTCCAAGAACCAAAAAGTAACACGGTAAACAAAAATAGCAAAACAACTTGCAAAATATTCTAGAGCCTTAAGGCAGCCTTCATTTCAATCAGCAATGCGATCACTGGCATATCTGGAGAGAAATTCTTCTTTAGTGTACTTAATTATGATGATATTCAATTGGTTAAGAACTATATCGATCCTAGAAAAAAGGAAAAGAACAAAATACTCATGGGCATGTCTTCCACAGCAAGATAAATTAAATACGGTAATATTCATTAAAAGTAAGTGAAGTTTAATTTTTAAAGCCACCACATTTAGAAAATTGGCCAAGATTTTCAAAAATAAGAGCTTAATATTGGGCTCTTGAATTTCAAAAATGTCAAACACCCAACAGCTCTCACTGATTTAATCTGAGCTCAATGGAAATTGACGGGCATTTGGTACTTTTGAAAACCAGGCCTCTTACTTGGGTGCCTAATTATGAATTGAGGATTTTAAATTTCAGCGTCTATTTTTTAAAATACTGGTCCTTCCATGCAGGGACTCTGTAGTACATTTTTCTATCACAACAGTTACAGAGACAAAAGCCTAACAGTTAAATTGCTACTAGTTACTCTAAAATAGGATATGAGCAACAAATTTGCTTGATAGAATGCACATTCAATTACTATAAGAAAAGGAACACTTTAGTCATTTTTAAGAGTCTCAAATGTACATATGGAAACTTCTCTAAGAAAAATGAATTATTAATTGGAAAGTCATAAAAAGCCTTAAATATTTTACCATCTGTTATGAAAGTTCTCGGACAGTTCAGCTACGTTACATAAAAATGATAACCTTTTCTTCCCAAAGGAGTTAATTAACAGGAATCATGTGACTAAATCCTCATGACAAAACTTCAATATCTATCCTGTTTTTTTAATATTTCTTACTTTCCTAATTTACTAACCTGTATAGAAGTCATGACTCCATTAGCAAGAACAGAAAGTTTTCCAGCCACTGATTTCACTCCTTGTTTAAACTGAGCCATATCAGGAGCTGAAGGCAAGACATTTGCAATACTGTAATTTCCTATATAGGGGATAAAAAAAACATTGTAGTGATACTGTATTAAAAATAGCGTATTTTTAGAGCTATTATCTACTACATTGAACACCAAACCCATGAATGTCTGAATGTCCATACCAACTAAAGTTCTAAAAATTAAAAGAAATCTTTAGATCTAAAACAATTAATCAAATTACTCACACTCATCTTGCTTTATATTTTCAAATTTCCATTTGAGAATTGGTACATATTCCTACTAAACATGCTACAGTCAAACCCCGCAATAAGGCGCTGCGCCATAACGCGAAATCGCATATAACGCGATCACAATTTGGCCCCCCTTTCAGACACACAGTAATACAGTACTGTATGTACTGTACCAGTGGTCCCCAACGCCATGATGGCTGCCAGGACATTGATGGGCCCCCACCTAGTGCCAGGCAGGGGAGAGAAGCTGCGGCCCCGCGCCTGCCGGGGACAGAGAGCACCGGCGCCGGCAGCCCTGGAGCTCTCTGTCCCCGGCAGGCGTGGGGCCGCGGCTCCTCTTGAAGCTGGAGAGAAGCCGCGGCCCCACGCCTGCCCGGGACAGAGAACAACAGGGCTGTCGGCACCGGTGCTCACTGTCCCTGGCAGACGCAGGGCCGCAGCTTCTCCCCCCTGCTGGGCACTAGGCGGCGCACATCGATGCACCGCCTTGGGGACCACTGATGAGCTTGAAACTCCGCTATACCGCAACCCCGCATTTAGCGCGATGTAATTTTTTGGACCCCAAACATCGCGGTATAGCGGGGTTTCACTGTATTTTCTAAAACTGTACACTCCATATACCTAGTTGAGTAATTAAACTCTGACAACATATAAGATTCCTCCTGCAGTTTCAATTGGATACAATATTACTAATTTCCTTCCCTAAACTCCATTTTGCTCAGTGGCATGACCTAGTGGATTCTCTACTGCTCTGAGTAAGGATCTGTCATACCAGGGTGAAGCATGTCCAGTCTACCCTCAACCCCTATCCAAATACCAGTCTGTGAGGTGAAGAGGGCCCGGATTGGAATGCCAGATTCTCCCCTGATTTTGTGAGAATAGATCTGGGAGTGTTCAAAGACAGAGCAGTGTGCAGGTGGAGAGTCTGAGGAGGTCCATGAACCAGGAGGATGAACCTCTGCTGCAGCTGCCAGAGAAGCTTGCTGCATTGCAGACCTCTGGTACTGACAGTCCCCCCACATTGCTGGAACAATCTTCAGAGTTCTCAGAGCTGGAACCCTCATTTTCTCTCATGTCCCGCTGAAGCTCGGACTCATGGTCTAGACTGCCTTTACCACCCCCACCCTCCCAAACATATGATCCAGGAGCGGAGGCCTGGTACTGTTACTTGTGGGACCCGCCACATCTCAGGGACCCTTGTTTTTGGCCAATTGGGCACCCTGGCACTGTTGCAGGCCTCTTATCAATCGTCCCACATTCGCCCAATGACACTATTGGTCTGTGAGGAAGAGGAAGATATTGAACTGTTTCTGCTGGCTCTGCTGGTCCCCGCTGCTGCTTCATTATTGCCAGGCAAGGCACTTATTCCTCTCTCACTCTCTCTGCTGGATGATCATTGTCAGTATCAGGATTTATTCCAGAGGGTAGCAACAAACAGGGAAAGAACTACACTAACGTATATATCACTAAAACAACAAAATCCAACTATCTGCAACTATATACACAGAACAAGGAGTGGTCACTCTCTTAGCAAAACTGAGAGTGTGAAGGAACAGGGGTTCTGACTCAGGCCGCGCGGTGGTAAAAGGGAACCGAAAAGCTGTTGACCAACGCTATCTATTATACCCTTGGCTTGAAGCACAAGGGGACGCACCACGCATGTGCGGGTCAATGGACACTTCTTCCAGACTCAGATTCATAGCATGCATGCACAAACACATGTGGAATACACATAGGTACCATCACTTGAAGAACTAAACAATTTGCATTTTAGCAGACAACTCCAGAGGGAAATGAGTAGTGGTGTCACCTGTCTTGCAATCTTGTGTGCCTTACAGTAGCTCCCACCTGGGCTGCTCACAAACAGCCTTCCAGCATGCAAGCCACACCTGGAGTGTCTGTGTGTAACTGCAGCCTTCCACGTACACCTGGTCTCTCACCAGCCTTGGTTATACTGCAGGATGACCCCAATACACCCCCAGTCCCAGATCTTCCCCCAGAAATCTTTGTCCTGTACTGCCTAGCCCTCTCTTGGCCAATACAAATATATTAAATCCATTATTCTTTTACAGAAATAATATGCCAGTTTAGTACCTTAAATAGCTATCCAGACACTTCAATTTAAAAACACTGGATTAGATAAAACACTAAAACAAAACAAAGAGAGATTTTAAGTGAGGATAAGTAACGAGGTATAAAAGTTAGAAATGGTTACAAGAAAAATAAAGAAAGAGAAAACTCTCACTAGTATCTACTTATGAAACTAGCTTAGTTGCAAACTCTCTCACCACAGGTTCCAGTAGATTACTGACCAAACTTGCAGGTCAGGACCCCTGCCCTAGAGTCCAATGGCTGTCTCCTTTTGTCTTCTCAGTTGTGGAGAATGAGGTGGGCAGGGAGGGGGGGGGTCCCTTGAGGCGTTTGTCCCTCCTTTTTTTTAATAGTTTCAGTCCCCCACTTGAAAAATATTTCTAGCTGAGACCCAGGAAGACAAGGATATGTTTTTTTTCACCTGTTTGAACTTCCTTTTGTTTTCCCTTCCTACTTGATGACTCTGTTTACTGTGGAAAGGCAAATTAAGGCAAGCACACATTGCTTCCTTTGTTTAGGACAGACCTGACTTCTGCCTGGGCAGGGCTGTGGAGTTTGGAACATGTGTTGTTAACATCATAGGGGGAATCTTGCCATCCGTATTTTACCAGGACAATACGGACCAGCAAATAATGAGTTTTCAAATTATACCTTATAAGGATTACTTTGTACAAAAGTATATTACAATAGTGTGTAGCATGTGAATACAGGAGTGTATTCCATTACACTACTTCACTGTTGGAAATAGATTTATCTGGAGGTACCCTTCAGAAGAATCCATTTCAAAGATTCATTAGACTATAAAAGAGAAGGGGGCCAAGAAAAAAAGGTTATTCACCTTGTGCAGTAACTGAGGTTCTTCGAGATGGTTGTCACTGTGGGTGCTCCACTTTAGATGTCTTGGCACCCTGCGCTTGTAATCAGAGATTTGTAGTAGCGGTGCCCCGGTTGGCCATCCTGCGCCGCTCCGAGTGATCACTTAGCGTGCGCAGCCAACCATCCTTCAGCTCCTTCTCTAACCCAGAGAATCAGTGTGAAACTCCAAAGTAGAGGGGAGAAGGGAGGATAATGGAGCACCCACAGGGACAACCATCTCGAAGAACCTCAGTTACTGCACAAGGTGAGTAACCTTTTCTTCTTCTTCGAGGAGTGTCCCTGTGGGTGCTCCACTTTAGGTGACTATGGAGCAGTACCCCTTGATGGAACGAGGGGCTTCGGAGTATCTTTGTTGACGGTGGATAGCACTGAGAGAGTCCAAACTGAGTGTTGGGAGAGGAATGAAGTTCCAGGGCATAGTGTTTGGTAAACGTGTGGGCCAAGGCCCAGATAGCTGCCCTGCAAATGTCTACGATGGGTACCTTGTTGAGGAACGCAACAGACGTGGATAGCGTTCTGGTGGAGTGCGTACGAATCCCAGGTGGAGCAGGGGTGTTGCTCTGATGATAGCATAGGTGGATACAGCCAGAAATCCACTTAGTCTTTGTTCAGAGATGGCCTCACCCTTTGATTGCTCTGTGACTGAGAGAAAGATGTGATGATTTTCTAAATGTCTTTGTTCTTTCTAGGTAGAAGGCCACAGCTCTACGGACATCGAGTGTGTAAAGGGATGCCTCCCCGGCACTGGCATGAGATTTCGGAAAAAAACACAGGTAAGTAAATGGGTTGGTTTAAATGAAATGAAGAGGCTACTTTAGGTATAAATTTAGGGTGGGGTCTTAGGATGACTGTCTTTATAGACTGTGGTATACAGCGGGTGTGCCATTAGGACCCTCTTGCTCCCCAACTCTTCTTGTGGAAGTGATCGCAATTAGGACGGAGACCGTCATTGATGGATGTAGCAGTGAGCAAGTCGCAAGGGGTTCGAATGGCTTGCCCATGAGAATGCGTAGCATGAGGTTAAGGTCCCTGTGGTGGGGCGGTGCCCCACCCCCTGAGGAAAAGGGGTGAACCAGGCCTGAGAGGCTGCGCAGACCAGCAGCCAATCAGCCAATGCTTGGGGAGAGCCAATCAGGGCCAGGCTAGATCCTATATAAAGGCTGCCTACCAGAGGAGAGGGGGGTCACTCCCTGACTAGCGAGAGAGAAGGACTGGCTCCTGAGCTATGGAGCAGCACCTTGGACAGAGCAGTGCTGGGCAGGCTTGGAGGAGTAGAGCGGAGCTCTGGCCTATAGACCTGCCAGGCTGCGGCCCTTGCTAGAAGGGGTCATAAAGGTGCATAGGGCCAAAGGGGAAGTGGCCCAGGGAAACTAGGCAGACGAGAGGGGAGAGGAGGAAGAGAGAGGGAGGCTGCCGCTAGAGGGTCCCTGAGTCGGGACCCAGAGTAGCGTGTGGACCCGGGTTCTCCCCTCCTCCCCTTGCATTGCCCCTGGCCACCGAGGAGAGGGGCTGAGACAGACCGTGACCTGCCCCTGAGACGAGGGGCTAGACTCTAAGGTTGTGGTTGGCCACCGAGGCAGGGGCAAACAGAAGGACTGCTGTTAACAATTCCTCTCCCCCCCCCCCCGGAAGGGGGTGAGACCAGAGTAGTGGGTAGAAGCAGATGAAGAGGACACCGCCGAACAGGGAGCAACACAGGTCACAGGGCAGCAGAATGGAGACAACGGGCGAGCTACCACGTGGCAAGGATGCCCTGGAGCGGTCAAGAGCTAATTCCCGGAGCAACCGGCAGGGGGTGCCAGCGATGGTGAGTCGAACTCCGTCACAGTCCCATATAGGGGAGGGTAGATGTTGGTCATGCTCTTTAAGAATCGTTTAGTGGTTGGATGAGCAAAGATCGTGGTTCCATCTAACCTCATGTAGTGAGGTGATTGCTGCTAAGTGTACCTTTATGGAGCGATTGGAAAGGCCTGCCTTTTTAAGACCTAGTATATAGTCCAGGACTCTGGCTAGAGGGGCAGAATGAGGAGACATATGATGAGCCTTGCACCAGGTGCAGAAACGTATTCATTTATGAGCGTAAGTCTTGCGTGTGCTCAGCTTGTGACTATTCAAGAGAAAATCTTTAACTTCTTCAGAGTAATCATGATCCAGCCTAATTAGCTATGAAGTAACCAGGCCTTGAGACGGAGAACCGCTAGGTTGGGGTGAATGACATGGCCGGCCTCCTGTGTCAGGAGGTGAGGAAGTTGGGGGAGGGTTCAAGGAGGTTTCACCGCCATCTGTGTTAGGTATGGGAACCATGTCTGTCTGGGCCATGTGGGTGCAATGAGTATGACCCTGGCCTTGTCCTGTCTGATTTTGTGTAATACCCGGTTTAGTAGAGGGATCAGGGGGAACATGTACATTAGTGGTGCTTCCCATTTTGTGAGGAGGGCATCACCCAATAAGTGGTGCCCGAGCCCCGCTCGGGAGCAATATTGAGGGCATTTCGTATTGTGAGCTGTTGCGAATAAGTCTGTAGTAGGGAACCCCCACTGGTTGAATATGGTCATGAGGGTCTGGTAGTCCATCTCCCACTCGTGGGTTTGTGAGAAGTGTCTGCTCAGATGGTCTTCCATGGTATTCTCAAGTCCTGGCAGGTAAGCTGCAGAAATGTCTATATTGCCATAGGTGGAGTGCCTCGATGCAGAAAGGGTATGATTGAGCTTCACCCTGTTGGTTTATATAAAACATGCGGGCTGAGTTGTCCATGAGGACTTTGACGGTATTGTTGCAGATAAGCGGAAGGAAGTGTTCGCATGCTTTTCTGACTGCTCGGAGCTCTAGAATGTATATATGTAGGTTGGTTTCTGCTGGGGACCAGCATCCCTGGATGGTGGTGTTGTCCAGATGGGCTCCCCATCCCACTAGGGAGGCATCTGTGGTGATTGTTATAGTGGGAGCTTTTTGTTGGAATGGGACCCCTGAACAGATGTTTTGCGGTTGTATCCACCACTTGAGGGAATCCTTCATCTCACTTCTTAGATGCAGGGTCCTTAGACACGGTTTGCGTGGAGCCCTTGTCTGAGGCTGCTGCTAGAGACCGTTGGCCAGGAGGAGTCCTGGACTCTGGGTCGGAGACTGGCCTGAGGGATTTCTCCACCATTAATAGTTTTTGTTGGAGGTCCCTGGCTTTCAGTGTCCTGGCAGATATTTTCTTGCAAGGTGGACACTTCTGTGGTATATGGATTTCCCAGAAACAGCGTGACCATCCGATACAGTAACAGATAGCCTGCAGATCAGACAACGTTTAAAGCCGGGGGGAACCAGGCATGCCTAAGGTGAAGGTCGTGGTTCAATCAACATCAGCGGAGACCCGCCGGTGGTGGTGGTGGGGCAAACAAAATAATAATTTTTTTTTTTAAATCGGTAAATAAGGACGGGAAAACAAAAGAAATCCGGCAAAGGGGATAAACAGAGATGGGAATATAAACAATTTTACAAGATAGACAGACGCTGCTGTCGCTCCGACTCAAGCCAAAGGCGGTAGAGAAGGAACTGAGAGACTGTTGGCTGCGCACGCTAAATGGCCACTCGGAGTGGTGCAAGACAGATGCCGCACGTGCACGGCTAACCGGGGTACTGCTACTACAAATCTCTGATTACAAATGCAGGGGGCCAACACACCTAAAGTGGAGCACCCACAGGGACACTCTTCGAAGAACCCCATGTTATCTGTCTTTCCCCTGAGATGACAAAGGTGCCTTTGACTTTGGGGGATAGGATCATGACCCAGGAGTTTGGTCAGGAATCTTGATGGAAACATGGGACGAGGATTTTACCTTGTACCTATTCGAGCTTAAATTTTAGTTACTAGAAAGTATTTTATCTTTATTTCTCTTGTAACATTTCTTACTTTAATTCTTATACTCACTTAAGATCTATCACTGTAACTAAACTTGTTTTATTTTTAATGTCAACCAGTCCAGTGCTGTGTTTAAACTCAACTCTTTGTTAACTCCAGTTAAAGTAACAAACTCTTGAATACTGACTCTTTAAAGGAGCAATGGACCTTAACAGTCCTCTGATTGTTCCAAGGTCAGGTTAGACATTTCAGAACACACATTTTGGGGGAAAATTGGGGCTGCGGAGAGTGTGGAGTTTCCTTACCACTTGTTAATGAAGACTGGTGGAGACCAGTGGAAGTCTGTGACATTGTAGACAGGTTCCAGGATCCAAAGTATTGGACCAGGGTTGCCCAATACATAGACAGAGTGCATACTTGTTGCTAACTGTGACAGACAGAAAACCACGGTAGCAAGGCATTGTGAGGCACTCGGGGTTACATGGTAAGATGTGACAATTCTTCATTGGTCTGGACTGCACCTCAGAACGTGACATCCATTACAAGACTTTTCTAGATGTTGGCAGCTCCATATGGTGCTCAATACAAAGAGCTGAACTCTGCTTCTTCAGAAGGCATAATTTTTCTACAACTGTTCCTTTTATAGGAAAGGTTAGAAGTTATAGGGACAAGACAATCAGGTAGCTCAATCAGAAATTAATGGGTTGATGCTGGTATAGAAAACCTAATGGTCAGGCCCATAGTGTTACAAAAGGTCACACTGAGAATCCTAGTGATTAAACAAACAGTGGCAGAAACATACTTTAGAAACACTGAGGGCGAACACTCAAAATTTTTGAACAGTCTGTAAATTCAGTGCATAATATGAAACTCAAATTGAGCTTTTAAAAATATTTTTATGGTACTTCAGTTATGTGCTTCACAATACACTAACATGGCTCAAAATACAAAAAAAAAGCTGCTTGCTACTGTGGCATGTAACTTATAAGGTAAATAAGTATCAGAGGGGTAGCCGTGTTAGTCTGGATCTGTAAAAAGCAACAGAGAGTCTTGTGGCACCTTTAAGACTAACAGATGTATTGGAGCAAGTGGGCATTCACCCACGAAAGCTTATGCTCCAATACATCTGTTAGTCTTAAAGGTGCCACAAGACTCTCTGTTGCTTTTTAAGGTAAATAAGGTAAATGCACATTAAGTTATATGCCAAAGTGCAATTTTAAATTTCCTTGATCTGTGGATCATGCCTCATAATCATTCCTTATCTTTTTCCTATGACTGCAAAACATACTCTTTTCTCACTTTTCCACTACAGTGAAATGATACCTTGTGGGCAATAAGGAAAAAAGTGCAGTCCTAGAAGAGAAACTTTCAGACCATTACGGGTAATGTGGTCAGATATCGTCCCTCCAATTTTCTATATTATTTCCTTAAGAGAAGAGCTTTTTTCCTACAACCACAATCAAAACAACTATTTTGACCACTTGCAAAAATTCTTGCTCCTTTTTTTTCCAGCAAGAATTTGTCACTATTTTAGACTCTTAAAAGGCAAAAGATGCCAAACTTTCTATTAAAACTACACCTTTGTCATCTCTAATGGCAAGTCTACAACATGGCTGTTTTAGTGACCAACCATAATTTGAATTGGTACCTTCCCACCCATAATTTCTAAGATACTAGTGATGCAAGTTGGTATTTAATATTAAAAACTGTTCAGGATAGCAGAACTTATTTGTAGTGAAAGATGCAAAGTCATTTTCAATAATACGTTTTCTGCACTGCCCTTAAGGTCAGTATTGGCTATTTCTACAGTGGTATCACCAGACTTGAGTTCCACAGATTCTTTAGTCAAATCAACATTGTGATATGGATTCAAGTTTCACTTATACCTGTGAGACCCATCTGAAACAACAGTAGCAAAGACACAACCAAGTTTCTGAACTGCAATTTTTACTTTCTTATGAACTTTGTCACTTCAGATTTCCTTTGGTCTTCTAATTTTGAAAATCAAATTAATAAAAATGAAAATCCCAAAGAACAAATATACATACTTCAGATATAATGTAAATTAATATCTTAAGCAACTTAATTTTTCTCATGGCTTTCTGGGAAGCATCTTGCATTTTTGTCAGTAAAACTTGACTAGTTAGTGCTATTGACAATCAATAACCTTGAAATTAATTACACTAGAGGCTGTTTTTGTAGCCTTTCCTAGCTCTTATTTTTGTATTTGTTTTTTGGTTTTTTAAAAGATGCAGACATTTAACCTGAGATTTTTTACAACAAACACACACTTTGGAAGTGTTTTACGATAAACCTTAAGTGCTGTTCATGAAACCTTCATTTTATAGAGAATCACTGTCTGTGTGCTTCTCAAAGTTAGGCAATTTTCAAAAGATAAGGACACTACCTCTCCACCATAGTTGAAGGATGTGTGTGTGTGTGTAACAGACTGACTACTGTGTGAATTAAAAATGGCAGTTCAAATCACTACAGTATACCACAGGGTGATACTGGCCCTTTAAGAGGGTGCAGGGCCAGTGCACTCTGTCTCATCTGCTGACCCAAGTGAGCTTTAAAAGAGAGCAGCTGGGACTAGAGAGAAGGAGAGACCCCTTTGAAAGGGAGTCTGTGTGAGTCAGGCTGAATGCCAGTCAGGAAAGAGACAGAGAGCACAGACATGGGGCTCTCACACTGCCTGCTCCATGGGAATAGGGACCCATGGAGAGCTAGGACTGCCAGAGTCCCCTGAGAGGGGAGGAAGTGGGAACCTGAGAGGAACTGTTCTGAAAAGGGGCCTCCAGGGAGAAAAGCCTGGATGGCAGTGTTCAGGGAACAGGACACAGAAGCAGTAACCGGGCACAGTAGAACTGCCAGAGTCCCCTCGGAGGGAAGGCAGTGGGCACCTGAAAGGCAAAGGGGAAAATTCCCCAGGAACTGTAACCCAGAGTGGGTAGAGGAACTGTTTTGTTGTCAGAATAAAGCTGCCTCAGAGACTGTGGCACGGCAGGGGATCTTCCTCCCTTTATTATTTTCTTAGTGATACCAGCCAAAAAGAGTTTGTAAAAGTCTCTCATCTTTGGCAACAAAATTCTATCTTTATTTGATGCACTTCCTTGAGCACCATAAACCATATGGATTTTGCAAGTGGTCAGTAATGAATGCACTCACAGCACATACAGTGTCTTCATGAGATGTAATACTTTGTACTGTACTCAAATATTGGTACCTACAAGACATTTTAAAACAAGATAGTATATTTAAAGGGATGGCTTCAACCTGAATTTGAATCTATTTTTAAAATATAAGTTAAAAGTAGTTTCAGATAGTACACCTCCCCCAATCCTTGTTTTACAATCATATTTTTCTATTTCCTTCCCATCCCCTCCCTCCATTGCTGTATGAGAGCCTCACATAAACCACACAGAGAACTGACAAGAGGGGGAAACATGAAATTGTCTCCACAAAAAGTGTGGTTAAATGCACAAAATAAACAAACTGAAAAAAAATATTTCTCCTTCCAATTGCTATAGTAATTGTAGATATAAACTGTAACACTAATACGCAGGTTAAAAATCCAGGAAAAAAAAATTGGTTTTTAAACTAGTGTCCCCCTTTATTTATTTTTATTATATATATATATATTATATATATATATATATAATATATATACACACACACACACACAAATACTGAGGATATTAGTGAACTGCCACAGTTCTAAGTTAGTCACTGTGTCTTCCTTCCTATCAAGAGTCTTCCAAGTTGCTTGAATTTAGGTGCTTTTGACTAAAATTCAATTTGAGAATTCGTGCTAAGTGACACTGCTGCATTAGCCAGTAAATTAACAGTGCATACCTTATTCAGTGAGGCCAATGCAATATCAAATGTGTTTTCACTGGAGCCAAAATGAAAACAATGATTTTTTTTTTTAATTTTCCACAATTAACTAAGATATTGAAACTGAATTGTGTGGTTGTTTTTTAAAGTGAAATTGGGATGTTGGGATATAGTCTAGTTTTCTAGACTATATTTATAATAACTTACAGATTTTTAACTATTCTTCAAACAATTTTTTTTAAATTACCTCCCTTTCCCCACTGGCTACAGAATTGAAACCCAACTAATTCGAGCACTAAAATGCTCTGATGTCTCATTGTCTTTTATAGCTTCATGCCATGCTACTGACTGATCAAATAAATAACTGGACTAGAATGACAACGTACTAAGGCTGCAACTATGTCCCAGCCTAAATTTCAGCCAATCCAATACCTTCCCTTTTATCCTCTCTCCTCCTCCCCCAATTCTACCTATGACAAACCCCACCTGCTATTGCACCCTGCTAATGCAAGTGGGGCAGGGCTGAGATAATATAGACTAGGCTTTTGCATAGCTTTCTTCACAGAAGCCCAACTAGGCAAGTAATATTGCCTAGTAGTAAGTATTTGTTAAACACACATATGCCCTAAGGCATTTAAGGAAGAAGAATTTCAAATCTAGTAACTACTCTATCTAAGTGTTCTGGGTCTTCCTGAGTCACTTACTCCCTCAATAATGATTTTATGTTTATGACTTTTACCAAATGTAAAGATTAAAATCTACTTAGTACGACTAATGTGCCATATAAACCTACCTGATATATCAGAAAATACTGGACCACTTGACTTCCTAATCTTATTTTGTTCAGATTATCATTTCCCATTGATAAAAGACTTTACCTTTACAAGTCTTAGCTTATCTTTTGCATAGACACATGGCATAAAATTATTGTAATAAGTGCTAAGCACAGAATGCAGTTTATATACTTCATCTTGTGGGGAACTGGGAGAGCTAGATTTCTGATACAGTGCAACTGGAAACTAGTACTCTTAGTACTTTTATACAATGGAGTTTTTCTCATTGCCTTCCTTTAGTACCTGCTGGTTGCTTCTTTTGCTCTTCAAACAAGTCGGCTGAACTTATGGAGGAATTTGCAGAAAGTCTCTCTAGACGAGCTCTAGCTTCATACTAGAAAAGAATTAAAAATAAAACATCACTAACAGTATATTGGCATGTCTTGCTCATTTGCTCAGGTGCCTGGTAAGGGACTACAGAGACTTACCTGTAGAACACAGATAAAAATCCATGTGTCTCTGCAAACTCCCCAAAGGCAACCTACTCTCTGACCGTTAGCTAATCCGAGCTACTTACCCCGCCTATTATTAGTAACTAACACAATTTTCTGAAGTCATCACAGAATATTTGAGCATCCAAAAATATGTTTATTTTGCATAGAAACTTTTGTACTTACATCGCTATGGTCTTGCTTTCCAAAATACATATCTGATGAAATAGCTTTGACGTTGCCAAATTTTTTTTGTGCCTCATCTGTGCTTAAAGGTGGCTCATATTCAGGTTTACGACGAGATGTAGGCCTAAAGCATTAATGCAATTTTTTAAAAATTCTATCCAGTATAACATGATTGAACTAAAAGCAATCTTATCTCCTTTTAACCAAAATAAAAAATGTACCTAGTTTATATATTTTTTAAAATGCAAGTCAATATGAAACAAGGACAACAAGAAATATACAGAACTGTTGTTTAAAAAAACGATATAGTGGCAGAAACATAATATTTCAGTGATAATTTTATAGGTAGATGGGTAAATACTACTTGACTATAACTTGTACTGAATGAGTTCTGTTGGTTTGAATTAGAAGAACTAATTCAAGAGAGATTTATTCAAAAGCAAGCAAAACTGGTGTCAACAAGGATTAGATTAATTCTACAAAAGTTACTTTGTAAGACACATTTATGTTAAACTCTGCCCAAAGTGAACATGTAAAAAATAGTGTTCAAAATGAGAGACTGTTTACAGCAGGCTTAGCCTAGTGGTAGTACAGAAGTTCATAATCTTTGAACCATCGTTACCTTCCACATCTCACTGGCAACTAAATATATTCAGAATTCTCTACAAAATATAACATTAAAAGAATGTCAAAGTTTCACAAACAAACACTCTAAAGACAGGAAATGTCAATGTTAAGATTGCATTTTGCTACAGTCCTTAGTTACACAATCACATGCTGTTATTTTCTAAGAATGGATATTCATTTAGTATGCAGGTTGGATGGTGTCAATAAATGAATATGTGCAAAATTAACTTAAAATCAAAACTGAAAAAGAAGGTTGCAGACTACAGTTGTCATTGACTATAAAACTGAAAATATTTCCCTGTGGAAAACAATAAATACTTATTTTAGACTAATTAAAAAAAAACAAATCTGTTACTTGTAAATATATTAAATAAACTTTAGTCCCAAGTGCATCACTATTTAATTCATTTAGCGTCCAACTTAAATAAAGTAGGAGGCAGGAGGTCTACAGAAGAAAAATGAGCAGGATCAGAATAATTAAAAATATAGAAACAATGTAGGTTTACTTCCTCTTACATTGCATTTTCTTTTCTGTGCATGTCTTTTGGATTATAAACCCTTTGGGGAATGACTGTGTCTTGTACAATGCTGAACACTCAATAAATAGTCAACATGTAATAAGTAGTAATAAATGACAAAAAGTTACACAGGGAAACAGAAGAAACTCATGCTACATATGTAAGGAAACCTCATTACTAATTATCAACATTTTGGTCAAATCCTGCTAGTCTTAGTCTCACAGGCAGTACCATTTAAGTCATCAGGACTACGCTCATAAATTAGATGAGTAGGTTTAGCTCTTTGTACTGAAGTTAGTACAAGTTATCTCTGTATACCTGTCTGCATAGTCTGTAATTTTTGAAGTTAGAAATGTGTCGGTGTCTCTGTTACTGCTCTCTTTCTTCCAAAAGGAATCTGTATTGTCATCCCATTTAGAAAAAGTGCTGCTCCTCAACTCTGCAGAATCAAAGTACCTGAATGAAAAAAGAAGAAAAGTATTGAATAAAATGTCCTATTTTATTTAACTCAAAGCACTCCAGCTATTCCGCAATTACTAATGCCTGCAAAAGCTAACAGATTAAACTAGGCAAAACTGCTACAAATGGCTTTGAAACTTAAGCTAAATGTGTTTTGTCAGTATTTCTCCTTATGGAAGAATACATCATCTAAGAAGGTTCTGCAAAATTATTACTTATATGTGTGAAATGTATATGTAAATACTGGTATGATATGAAAAGAATGATTACTTGCTCTATAGTAACCGTGATTCTTTGAGATGTAATCTCTGCGGATCCCATCGTAGGTGCTCATGCTTAAGATCGGAGTGGGGTTTTTTTTGGAGGGGGAAAGGGGTTGAGGGAGGGAATTTGAAGAGCAGTGTCCATCAGGTCTACATGTGTTTCCTGAGCCACGAAAGGACACGAAGGCTGGAGCAGCAGCAACCCTCCCTCAGTTCACTTGAAATTCAAAGCTTTTGCTGTTGAGGACTCAAAAAATCAGGGCAGAGAGTGAGTTGTGAGATCCACACTGACTACAACATGTCAAAGAATGACAACTACTGCAGGGTAAGTAACTGTTCTTTTTTCTTTCACTATGTGGTCAGTGTGGATACCACTGAAGGTGACTGGCAAGCAGTGTCTTCCCTGGACAGTGGGAGTGAGTAGTTTCAGCTGTATCAAATAGAGATTGAAGTGCTGCTCTCCAATATTTGGCATCCAGATGTGGCTGTGGCATCAGAAGCATCCATTACCATCTGTATGGTCATCTTGGCCACTAAGGGTATGTCTAAACTGCAATTAGACTCCTGCGGTTGGCCTGTGCCAGATCTCTTCGGCTCAGGCTGCGGGGCTGTTTAATTGCAATGTAGACCTCTGGGCTTGGGCTGGGGCCCAGGCTCTAAGACCCTCCCACCCCACAATTAGCCACATGCTGCTATACACAAGCACAGGAGTACAAGGTCATGCCTTGTAGCCCTTGTCCTTTGGGGATACTCTGCTTATACCACCACCATGATTAAAGAGCCAAGACTGGGAAGAGTACAGAAAAACTCAAACTCTGTGGGAGGTACCTGGTACCTCTTCTTAACTTGTTTCCCAGTGGGCTTTATCTTGAACAGTGTCTGCCACATGACCTTGGCCAGGTCCTTCATTATAGGGAAAGCAATTCTGGCTGGACAAGAAGCTGACAATATGTCAAATAGCTTCTGGGATTTCTCAAATATGACAGACATCTCAATTTCTAGAATTTCAGCAATCCTCACAAAGAGCTCTTGGAATGCTTTAAAGTCATCCGGTGATGGTACCAATGCTAAGAATACTATCTTGTCATGTGATGAAGACAAAGGATCCTTTGGCAGTGATACAGAGTGCTGGTGCTGCTCCATCCTTGAATCTGGCTCTCTCTGGTATTCTGGCATAGGTAGTCTGGCCAGGGACGCTGATGAGAATGACCTCTTCCTCAAATCTGGTGGAGACCAATTTCTGGATGCCTGAAATGGTGGGCCCAAGTACCCCCAATAGGGCCTCGGTGGCATGCAACAGGAATATGGCTGGCTAGCTTGCTAGGTACTGGACAGGCTAATGCCATTCCTAATGAGCTGGTGGATGCTGAACCCTATAAAGTAAATTGAAACCACTGACCTCAGGAGAAAGGGCTCTCCACTGGAAGACAGGGTGAATGCATGCCCTGGAGATTATGAGGTGGAGTAGACCTCCTCCATGGGTGGCATTGAAGTATATGATGTTCTCGGTAACAAAATCTGTACCAGTATGAGTCTCTGCATCAATGTCTGTCTTAGTTCTCATCTAGGAGGATCCTCTCCACTGAGTATTGATGTAGAAGGTTGCATCATCAGAGCTGGAGGATTGTGCTGCACCATACGCTGTTCCTTCTCCCCAAACCTCACAACCATCCATGACTTGGTGGATTTATCTTCAGAGGCTTTAAAGAGCTTGTCCTTCTGAGAAGACACTGAGCTCTACTTGTAGTCTCTGCCTCTGTGTTCAGAGCAGGCCCCCTCAGGGACAGGTTTTTACTCAGCGCTGTCTTCCCTGTGGTAGGCTTTGGGGTCACTTGTCTGCTTGACAGGGCACTGGATGAAACTGGCTTGATCTGCTAGCAGAACTTTGAAGCTGGTCTCCTCAGGGTCTGATGAGACCTGTATGGACTGTTCCAAACGATGAAGCTTTAGTCTCACACCTTGTGATTTACATGTTCATGTAGGATGAACAGGGCTTAAAGCCTGAAGGTTTAAGAAGCCCTGTACAGGGAGTCTGTCTGCAGGGAGTGGCCTACTGAGGATTTGACTGCAGAGTTCAGTTCAGATGGATGAAAAGTTCATGGCAGTCAATGTAGAAGACCAAAAGTAGTTCTGAAGGTTTTCTTGAAGATGTGCAGGAATTTAGCCTGAGCTAAGAACTAGCAGGTCAGACACTCATCAGGTGCTATCTTGCTGTCACAGTGGGTAAAAGGGAACTGAGGCAGGACTGCAACCACCCTACCATTTATACCCTTGTACAGGAGCACAAGGAGATACAGGGCCCATGCATGGCCCCAACAGATGCTGCTATTAATAAAAAACACAACAAAAAAATCCAAACCTCTCTCGTGTGCACACACATCTACAGTGGGATCCACACTGACACCCAATTCTAAAAAACTTAAAATAATGGGTATTTTGCAGGGCAGAGATTAAAATATCAGTTAGGTGTTTTGGGAACTGTTAAAAAGTAAACCAGAGAGCAGATTCCCTGCTGGTATAAATTACCATCACTAAACATGGATCAGAACTATAAGGAGCCAATTCTTGCTGGTGGTCATTCTCACAAACCCGTCTCTCTGCCCCTTCCTCCCGCAGCCCTTTAGCAAGAGCACGCTCTGGGGAAGGTGGGCCTGCAGAGACCCAAGTTCTCTGTGTCCCAGCGGGGTGGGAATGGGGGAGCTGCCCAGGGAAGCAGCCACCTCCACTGCGAAGAGTCACCTCTGGCACCACGCACACTGGCCCCACGTGTCTCCAGAGGTGCTGCCCAGAACCCCCAAGGAGGCTGCGTGGTACAGGGTGCTGATCCCTGCTTCAGCGCCAGCACAAACATCGAACAGCACATCTCACTGGCCTTGGTAACAGCTATTCAGGAGCAACAGTAGGCACTGAAGGGAGGGGGCGCTGCTTTGCCCCGTCCCCAATCTCCGCCCATGTTTTGGAGGCTGTCGTGGATGTAAAAAAATCCACTGGTGGCTGCATTTGAGAAACGCTGGACTAGAATTTAGGATTTACAATGTGGTATCATATATGAAGTAAATTGCAGGAAGGCAGCAATCCTCAGCAGCAGCACAAGTAGCTTGACTCCCACTTCACGTAATCTATGTGACTCCTACAAAACTCTTATGTTTTCATTCACCACCAGTCCAGAGTGACAGCAGAGCTCCAAGCTCCAGAGGCTTAGTATCAGAGTATCTTGCAGCCCTTCTTATTTACCACATCAGCTTCTGAGTTATATGCATCCTACTATCCTGCTCCCCCAGTATAGGGGGAGGCATATAACTGCAAGAACTGTAGTGGACAACAGTAGAGGCCACATCAAGTCCATCATTCCTCCTTACTTACTGAGGCCATCAGCCAATTCTGTAGCTTTTAGAAGCCTAGTAAGGATAGGATGCAGGGAACAATGAGAAGCAGTGAGGGGCAGCAACAACAAAACTAGGGAGAACAGAGAAGCTGACTCAGAGACTGGCTTGGGAGCGAGGAGCCAAGGTTGACATAGAGTTCCTAAGTCCCATGTCCTTGCATCCTTGTTCTCCTGCCCTGTGAAGCTTCACAGCTGTGTGAAGTATTCTGCTCCTCAACTCCCAATGAATGCCAAATATTTAATAAATATAACAAAAAAAGACTAAGGGAATTCCCATGTTGTTTGGTACCTTAACTTAAATTTCTAGACTTTCAACTGTTTAGATTTGTTTCCTTTTTTGAAGACACTACAATTTTTTAAAAGGATTTTACCCTTATATTACAGATATGTATTGTTGGTCTGATCTCCAGCTAAATTATTTTGTCTTCTGATGTATATTAAGACAACATTAAAATAATCTTCCTCTCTTTCATAGCTATGGTTAAAAATGAAGGAGATTTACTGTGGTAGAAACCGCAAAGTCTAACTGGCTATATTCTCTTTGAAGTGGAGAGTTTGTACACCAGTTTCAACTAAATTCTGCTATTACCATGACTAATACAAAAATAAACAGCTAGGTCATGATTTATCGTCTAATTATTGAACAAAGATATAAAAACCTCTTCCATAATTCATAATTTGACTGCCAAGGAACTAATGAATAATTTGAGAGCAATAAGAGCTCTTTTCATGGGACAAATAGAAGCATTCAAATGGGTCATGTTTTATTTTACAACATTGTTGCCCGTGTATTTGGTACCATGCCTGCATTTCTACCACTAGTGATTACGTTACAAAGTAGTGACGTTAAAGTCTTTGTGTTTTAATTGGACATTCTGCAGGTAACTAGGTACAATTTTTCAAAGCCTATTTTTTCCTGTTTCTTTGGCAGCAACCCAATACTTAAGATTTATAAAAGCACCATCTGTTCCTACCTCAATCTATGAACAACTGTTTCATAGCAATTAAGGCCTTTAGGACTTGCTCTTTTTTCCTTCAGGGATAGCAATATCTATCATGCATAAATATGCGCTTTGAACGAAAATGTAACATTTTTCCTTTGCTTTTGGTTTTTAACATAACCTTGAATGGTAAAATATTTTAAAATGTGTACAAATCAGAAAGCTTACCAATATATGAAAGAGATACATCTGAAATATCTAAGTTTTCCATGTTTGACCACACAGATGTATAATTAGATATATTTCTATCAATCTCAGCATTCTAGTGTCAGACTTTAATAGGAAGCCTATTGTTAGGTTTGAGAGTTAGGTTACGCATGCTAAAAGGACCAATAAGTGAAGAAAGAGAATAAGCTAACATGATGCAGAACCCACTGGACCAAAATGGTAAAAATCAGATTTTCCTATCCCCTACATACGCCACTGGCTTTGCAAATACACACACCCAAATTAAGAAATAATGCAACATATAAAATAGACCCATCGGCAAGCCCAAGTTAAAATAGAGGAGGAGGGGAAAAAAAACAAAAACGCTGCACCAAATCAGCAGAAAGAAATCTAAACGGTTCCCACCTTCCAACCAAAACTCTTCACTTATTAAAATAGTAAAAAGGTTCAAAAATAAAAGCAGGTACTATTGAAAATTTTTGTCACTGAGATATTAAAATCAACTATTTTGCAAGTTTTCCATTCAAATGAGTTCACTCTAAACTATAACAGATGCAGAGTTGTGTGCAATGCTGCCTTGTCTTGTTTTTTATATCAATATTTTTATCACATCCAAACAAAAATTTTAATACATTACCTTGAACTAGGGGAAGAAAAATATGAATCATCTTCATCATTGTATTTTTTTCTTGGTTTTGCAGTTGTGGGTGTTTCTTGTTCTATCATTTGCATGTCTGAGATTACTGAATGGGAAATGCCACTGTACCAATAAATAAATAAATAAATCATTAACTTGTAAAGAGACTACTAAGTACAACTCTGAACTCAAGCAAATTGCAACCCTGATTTTGTGACGATCTCAGGGGGGAGAAAGGGATAGCTCAGTGGTTTGAGCATTGGCCTGCTAAACCCAGGGTTGTGAGTCAATCCTTGAGAGGGCCATTTAGGGATCTGTGGCAAAAATCTGTCTGGGGATTAGTCCTGCTTTGAGCAGGGGGTTGGTTGGACTAGATGACCTCCTGAGGTCCCTCCCAACCCTGATATTCTATGATTCTAACATCCAAAAAACATACTTTTGAATTGTAAAATATTTTAAAAATGTGTACAAATCAGAAAGCTTACCAATATAGGACATCCAAAAGCTATGAATAATTAAAGTTTGGGGACAGAGGTGGAAGCTTTGAAGTCCGCACTGTATATTTTCTAACACTGTCAAACAAGCTTGAGAACATGCCGGCCATCTTCTCTGATTTTAAAGCTTGCTAAGCCTGCTTTTTTAATGACTTGGAGCTCTAAACAGGAGCTGTGTTCTAAGCTTACAGGACTTGAAGCTCAGTAAAAACATACCAGCTAGCTCCCTGATAGTCAGTTAACTTGAGAAGAAATTTGGTGGAGAGGCACGATACAATAACCTTTGGGAACATAAAGTCAAACTTCAGTTAGCTGTTTTGTTTAATGTGAGATGCACTGTACATAATATAGGATTTACCATACCAGCAGGCCATAAAGTCCAGTATCCTGCTTCCAAGAATGGCAAATACCAGATTCTTTGGCAACAGATTTAAAAATAGCTCCTGGTCAATTATGCATTTTCTATTTCCTTTCTGATCCCTGTAATATTAATTATACTTCCCTCATCAAAACATGCATAAAGTGAAGGGTAAATGTATAGGGCTATATACAGTTTACAGAATTTCACATACCTTCTGTTGCTGCCAAATCCCATGCCAAGTCTGTCTACTTCAGTTTTCTTTTTACCAGCCATATTTAACTTTTCTTCTTTCATTTGAATTTCAAGATCCTTGTAGGCCAATCGTAAAGATGATACACTAAAACAAAAATACACAGATGTGTAATAAATGTAAATTAATTCTTAACCCTTAGTTCCCAATCCAGTAACATTAGTAGGAAAGCAACAGAAAACTCCATTTGACAATAGAGATAAAATTAATATTGCTGTAGGAACCTTAAAATAAGTCAGGAAATGCAAAAGTTAAGTGATCAATATTAATGCATTCAGTTTTTACAATTATTTCAAACAAACTATTTTTGGACAGATAAGGTGGCTAGAGAAGAAAGCCAGGGGACAGAAGGGTCAGCATGAACAGCCAGTGCCTCAATCTGTGTTTAAACATAGATGTACAGGTCAGAAAGTATGCAATTGTGGTCTGTTTCGAATTGCACACCTTTAGACCAATGGTTTTCAAATTGTGGGTCCCGACCCAGTAATGGGTCGCGGAATGTAAGGCACTGGGTTGCGGTGGCTCTGGTCAGCACCACCAACTGGGCTGTTAAAAGTGCCATTGGCAGTGCTGCCTGGCTAAGGCAAGCTAGTCCCTACCTTGTTCCGACACTGCACTCGCCCCGGAGGCGGCCAGCAGCAATTCCAGCTCTTAGACGGAGGGGCCAAAGGACTCTGCGCGCTGCCCACGGCCCAAGCACCGGCTCTGAACTCCCATTGGCCAGTTCCCAACCAATGGGAGCTGGAGTGGTGGTGCCTGTGGGCGAGAGCCACGCGAGCTGCTTGCGTGCCTCCGCCTAGGAGCTGGACCTACTGCTGGCCACTTCCAGGGCACAGCACGATCCGCGGTGCCAGGACAGGCAGGAAGCCTGCCTTAGCACCTCCGTTGCACTGTTGACTGGGAGCAGAGCGAGGTAAGCTGGTTCCCCAACCCCGCACTCCAATCCCCTGCCCTGAGCCCCTCCCCAAACCCAGAGCCCCTTCCTGCACCCGAAACCCTTCATTCCCGGCCCCACCCTGCAGCCCTCACCCCTGCACCCAAACCCTCTGCCCGTTGGGTCACGGGCATCAACAATTTTCTTCAACTGGGTTGCCAGAAAAAAAAGTTTGAAAACCACTGCTTTAGACTGTTGTATTGTGAAAATTCGATATACAATTTTCCTCTCTTAAGTCAACCCATATGTTCCCCCCCACCCCCAAAAATGTACCATATACTCTACTCCTCATTAAGGAGTGTTTGCATGCCAAGTTTCAAGCATCCAAATATACCAGCGTTTGAACACAGTCTAAAAAGTATTCTTTATCCACTGAAATAGGTGAAAATTTTTTCCTCTACATAAAAAGAAAAAAAATTGCTCCTCTCATATCATAGTGGGTGTGGAGGATGAGCGGCCTTGGTTGAACCAGGAAGGGGGAGAGCTCACATTCGGACTGTAGCTTTGCCACTCCTTGCGCCTCAAACTGCATGTGGGAGTGTGCTTGGGATAGAGGCATCTCTGCCTCCCATTGGCCAGCTGGAAGCAATTAAGGGGGCTAATTGGCTCTCATGACTGCCTTCCCCCCATTTAAAGCCTTCCCAGGCAACCAGGAGCCATCTTGCTGTGATTGCTGCCCCACCCTCCCTTCCTTTGAGGCATATATCTAGTTGTGTTTCCAGGATGCTGTGGGTCCAAATGATTACCCGTTTTTAGGATCAAGAAAAAAAATTCCCCCAAGAGGGTAAACTGACAAAAATCTAGAAATTGTGGAGGAACAGTTTAGGTTAAAAGGAGTAAGAACAAAAATTTAAATATTAGGAGGTAATACAGAAGTTCATCAAAACTTGCAAGCGGTGTCCAATATGGATAAAGGCTAAAATGAAAGTAGTAAATGAGAATGGGATATTTCTGATGGACCTTTTGCCACAAGGAGATGGGGAGACACGATGTCTTCTCAAACTGAAATCCCTTTTGTTATAGTCTATCCCGGCATGGGAGGAATGGGGGAGGGAGAGTGGCAACAGGATTTAGAAGTGAGCTGAGTCTTAGGGGTTAGGGAGAAGAGGATCTACCACAAGTTATTGGTTACATGGTGAGAGCCCTGTAACTCCACTCTGGATCCAGTCAAATGCTTGGTATGAGAGAGAGGGTGCATGGACAGTGCCCCTCCCCACCATTAAGTTAATAAAGATATCTATCCCTGTGTCTGTTTTTCATTCGCCACTATGTCCTGATCAACAAACTCAGTTTTAGGCAGACCAATTAGAAAAAAATTCAGCCCTAATGAAGGAATTTTTCAAGACGTTATACGTAAAATGGAAACAAATTTTTTTTTACAGATAATTTCCTTTCCACTAGCAGTGTCTCCCACAATTCTCAACATCTTAGCTACTCTCCTCTCTATGCAGCTCATGGAGACGAATCAGTATTGGAGCCATGTGGCCACGTCCCCCTGCAGCTGCTTTATAGAATTATTCCCAAGCTGTAACACCTGCATAATATCATAAATAAATATTTCAGAGATAACAATTTCCCGATAATTATTCCATTTAATATTTGACTCAACTCATAAGCCAGCCAGGGTAGGTAGAACTGTGGGAGACAATGCTAGCAGAAAGGAATTTATCAGCTGCAGAATGGAAAATTTCTTTCTCAGTGTCTCCCACAATTCTTGAAGTCTGGGAAGTAGTGAGCAGCAAACAGATGTAGGGAGGATTACAGAAAAGGTCAGAAATAAAAAAATGGGATCCCTCCCCATCTATATTTGTTCAATGAGCAAAATCATTTCCAGGCCACCGTGTGCAGAACCTTCCTGCCAAAAGTATGCCTCTGCAGAGGATAGGAAATCTACCTTGTAGCACTTCATAAATGTGATGGTCACCTGGTCGAATGCTACCTGTGCATGCAGTAGCTCTTTCTGCCCATGAGGTCGCCAGCGATCACATGGAGTGTGCCTGACCCCTTATGGAACCGGAATCTCTGATGCCTTGTATGCTTCCACAACACACAGTCCATTTCACCTAGCAAAAGAGGACTTGGAGGCTCTGAGTCTTTGGCATTTCAGATGGAAGGATACAAATAGGGTACCTGGATCTCCTTGTGGACTCTTTACATTTGAGGTAAATTTTCAGAGCCCTTCTGATGTCTAAGGACTGCCACCTCTCCTAAGTGGGATGCTGTGTCCTTGGACAGAATGAATGTAGAAGCACCCCTTGGGAAGCTTGGAAAGAAGAGTTCACCTTCAGAATAAACGATTCCAGAGTTTTGAGCATCACTTAGTCCTCATGACACATGCAGTAAGGTTATTGCATAGAGAGCACCGCCAGCTCTGACACTCACTTGGCAGATATGTTGACTTTCAGAAGATAAGTTTTTATGGACAAATAAAATGATGACACTGATGTAAGTGGTTTGAAGGGATGGTCTGTCAGGGCTCTCAGTACAAATCCCACTTGGGAAAAAGAGGTCAAATTGCTTGTTGATATAGAACATGGCGCTGGTGTTGTCCATCAGGATCTGAACCATTCTGCCCCTCAGATGAGGCAGAAAAGCCTGACAGGCCAAGCGAGCCGCTCTGAGACACCAAACAGGCTAGGGTCTCCATCTGAAACACTAGTTTCTTCATCAACCTGTTGAGCCCTTTGAGCTGTAGAATGGCTCAGATTCCCTCTGTATGCTTCTGAATTATAAAGAAGCTTGAAAATCTTTCTTCAGAGGGAACACTCTCTTCCTCCCATATCCAGGACAGAAATCTCATTCTGCATTAGACCATTCTTTACAGGGAGATATGGCAGATGGGATGAAAAACAGATGGTGTAGAGCCCGTGACTTGGGAGTATTCCTGACTCACTATCTACATGACCTACTGGTCCATGATTGAAGCAACCCATACCTCCAGGATATTGAAAACCCTGCCTCCAATCTTCAGCTTCAGGCAGAGACCTACGTGGTCTTTGTCATAAAGAGGCTTTGGGAGTGACAGGATTCCCTCAGGTCTTTCCTCCTGAGCCACAGTTCCACAGCTTTCCTCTGGAGAACCTGCTGTCTCTTCGCTGCTATTTATGAGAGGATGAAGGCCAGTCTGTCCTTTCTTTTAAAGGCATGGAAGGTCCTCTTTAAATCTTGCAGCACTGCCGCCACTATCTTGTCTAGCTCCTCTCAAAAAGTCAGGGCTCCCATGAATTTGGCAGAGCACCACACCTGCTTTGCATAGCTATCCACCTTCCAGTGACAGAGCCATAGATGGAACCTGGTCACCGAGTTTGAGGCCATGGCTTTGGTTGGGAATCTCTTTGCCTCCATTGATGCGTCAGCAATGAATGCAGTTGTCGGGGAAACTTTAGTTAAAACAGAGCTGAAGTCAGGATGATATGTATCCTTGAGGGCTCTGAGATCCTCCAGACAGTAGAGAGATGCCCTTGCAAATCAAGCAGCTGCTAGGGATACCCTGAAAGCAGCCGAGGAGGCCTCAAAGTCTTTAAAGTAGTTGATTATGCTATCTGTAGTTATGTGATCAGTCTCTGTTATAAACTCTGGCCTTCATTTTTCTATCTGTGGGAATACTTAGAATAGAACTCCCCTTCTGAGGGGATAAACATACCTTTAGCCAGGGATGCCAAGTCAGCATCAACCTTTGGTATCTCAGTAATTGGGACTTTTGGTATATGAATCCTATAGAAGCTAAGAGAATTTCTGTTAATCTCATTATCCTATTCATCCCTATATCCTTGAAGGAGAGTACGGAAATTGCAGCTTCAGGGGAGGATTTAGAGGGGAGAAATTTGCTCAGAGACTTACTCTCCAGATTTTTTTTAAGACAATCTGAATAGTGGATACAACCTTGCTGCACATGGCCATGAATTTCTCAGGAGGAAAAAAATCTTTACTGAGTCTTTCCCCGATCCTGACTGGTGACAGAGCCTGACAATTCTCCATTCTCTGTGAAGGATGAGTCGTCAGTAGACTCATAGCTCCTAGATCTTCTACACTTTTTGTTCCCTGTTTTTGCTTTCTTTGGTTTTTTAGCTTTTTTAGCTTCCTTAGCGAACATACAAGCTCCATTGCAGCTTCGGTGAGGCCTTTTGCGGCTAGCTTTGCTGAGGGCCCTAAATACTCTTGGGAGATCTCCTTCCAAGACCTCTCCTGCTGGGTCCCATTCCCCCATGAGGGGAACAGCTTCCAGACCCCTTCTGGCTGAATTGGGAAGGATGGGGTGTTTTTACAAGCTCTACTTCTTTTACCAGGGCACTCAGGACCCATTTTAGGACTTGTGAAGGAGAGGATTTGTGACCCTGTAAGTCTGCCTTTTCTGTTCTCCAGGGGCCCCTTAGGACTTACCCCCTGAGTCAGATGACTGGGGTCCACTTTGTCATCCTTGAAGCCTGTCCCCACTCTGCCCATAGTCTCCTAATCCATTTTTCCCACATCAGAGTCGCAGTTGCTCCAGGGGGATCCTACATGCCTGTGCAACCCACAGCCCCAGGACATAGAGGTAGGGACATAACCTGGTGCAGCCTGGGCACAACTCACCATCTGCTGAGCCTGGAAGGGCAGTCTTATGATGGAGCACCACTTGGATGTCATTTGGTGCTTTTTTAGGCTGCTCTGGCATACTTGGAAGACAAAAGGAGCCAGCAGGGAGGCACTGCAGCTGAGACGACAGGGGGTTCCAATACCCAGCTAAAAAAACTGGCCTGAAGGGAGGAGCGTCATTGCTCAACACTGCCATAAATTTTGACAAAAAAGTCCCGTCCCGTCCCCTCCCCAGGCAGATGGGAAGGCAGGAGCTCTAAAAACCACCATCCGCATGCTATGGTGCCACGGAGGCAGATAAATGTGCAGTAGGCAGGAACTGAAGGGGCATGGCTAGTTCATGCAGCTCCAAAACTGATTTGCCTCTGAGCAGCAGAGAGGAGAGCAGCCCAGATGTCAGTAATTGTGGGAGATGCTGGGCTGCAGAAAAGGGTGTTGTAAGGGGAACAATTGTGCTACCTTGACAACAGTATTTGCTACTGACTAACCCTCTAAACATGAGCAACATATGAAAATTAGGGTTGCTGTAATAACTGTCCCAGGAGTCCAAACTTTTGCATGGAAAATCTCAACTATAAGGTTATCTTAATGTACTTTTTGCATTTCCTGCGGGGAGGAATTATGTGAATGGGGAAGTGTGTGCATATTTCTACTTACGCATTTAAAGTGAGATTCAAGCACGTGCACTGAGTTTATATGAACATCCTAATACACGCAAGATCACATTTATACAAACTTGTTTTAATATACATGTAAATCAAGTAGAACTTTTAAAATTAAACCTTTTTTATTTTTTCCAGAATAAAGGTATTTGAACTAAGGATAAAGTTTCAAAAATTTCTGTCTTGTATTTTTGTACCCACAAAATGATTTATAGATGTCAATTAGAGTACCAGCCTCTCTATCTGATTCGCAACCACAAATCAACTGCACGTGTAAAACACCAGTGTAAACTTCACCCACACAGACAGACAGCCATCCTTTTGAAAATCTGGGTATTATGGGTGAAAAATATAAATTTTTCATACGCAAAGTGGCTGATGGAATTTTAGTCCAACTAAATTCAATTCAGGACTCAGAATATAATACATCTCCTCAACTATCTAGTGTCACTTTTGTGATGATGTATTCTGACATGACTGCCTGGTAATTGGCACATACACAGAATTTTTAAAAGAGTACTGTCTCTCCACTATGTATTTAAAAGCCATCTTCAAAATGCTGATCCTTTTGCTTGGTTCTGCCTTCTGGCTCTCTCATTTCTACATATAATCATGCTGCCTCAATATTTTTGGATTATATCAAAGAAGTAGCAGGAGAGCAAGTACTGTTATACCATCCACAGTTAAGAACATGATCAGCCTTTGTTATAAATCCCAATGCTTAGAAGTTTATAATGAAAACCAGCTAAGACAAACCCTCCACAGAAGATCTTAGAATGGAAATGAAGTACAAAGTTTTAATCAGATATTTCAGTCTGAGGGTTAGATACTGTACATGCACATTAAGTGTTTTCAGTTTCAAAAGGATTTCACTATAAATGCATACCAGCCAGTCTGATACAGAAGAACACTAACAAGCCATTACAATACTCCATGTTATGTATCCAATTTAACCCCTTACTGCTGATTTAAATAAACCATAATTTGTTGATTAGGACATTCCCTAAAGCGATACAGTGCTGTTAAAGAGTGACAAAATGCAGAAGTATGCAATATCTTGCCTCAGCCACGAAGGTAACATTTAAAATCTTGTAGCAAAGGTGTACTTAAAATAAATGCATATTCAAAAATACTTTTAAAACATATTAGTGTCCCCCTTAAAAATTATTAAGGTACATCTGGGAAATGGTATTCCTGTGGCAATGTGGCTAGCTACAGTAATAATTAACTCGTTACCATGTACATTTTTAAGGCATAAATGTACATATTCATGAATCTGCAGTTATACTAGATCACCCAAAAACACAAGAGGGAAAAGGTCTGGTCTTTATATGATTTATAATCTTACAAAGATGGATATATTTCTTCAAATAGTAAAGAGTGAAACTGTCAAACTACATTTAAAATATGATTGTGACAAGAAAATTACAGTATGAAATCTTAAGGCTATGAAGTATATTTTCTCAATGAATATATAAATCCTACTAGTTTTAACAGTGAGATATTTACATACCTCTCTCAGAGAGAAAATATAATCTTAAACATTTGATTACTGTCACTTTCTCTCTACAAGCACATTAGCTAAAATTAAAGAGTCAACCTTACCTTAACATTTTAACATTTAAATTTAACTCTTTAAAACTGTATATGGACATACATATCCCAGAAAAGTCAATATGCACAAAATAAATCTGAAAAAAATAGGCCAAAAATCACTAAAATGAAGGTGGTCTATAAAGGAAAGCAAGGTTCTTAAGCCTTCATGTACTCCTTTAAGTCTACAATTCACTGAATAAAGTGTTCTACAATGGAAGACATAAAAAAGGTGTATAAATAACAGTCAATGGAAATTAAAGCAGTTATGATAGTTAGGCAAATGGATATATAGCAATAGAAATAAAAAAACTGCATTAGAAGTAAACATAACTGAAAGGAGATTTTTCTTGGAATTATCCATTCTGAAGCCGTGCATGTTTTTATATGCTGAGAAAACTTTCACTTCTAAAAACATGCATTTTGACTTTTACAATTATAAATAAAATAGACTTACTGTTACACCTCTGTGAAAGCATTAATGAAATCAAGAAAATAAGAAAAATACGTGTCTTCAAACCAGGGCATATCTTTTGGGCAAGTATATTAAGTTCTTATTAATTCCCCCATTTACAGCAGGCTCTATTATAGGGCAACTGAAACTGGTCGTGCCAAGTTCAATTTGAAACTTCTACTAGACTTTAATTTTTAAAAGACCAACCAACTAACCAAGATTTTAAGGACTGAGCTGAAGACCACAGTTTATCAAGGATATTTTAGCAATATCAAACCTTCAGATCTGCTTCTGGTTAAAATAAATAGCATGTTGATGGTTCTGAATAAGTCCACTTATCCACTCTATTGCAGAGGACACATCACAAAAACAGCAGAAGGAGAGAAAAGATTAAAACCCTAGAAATCTTGTATACAGGGTTTTAAATGTTGCACTTCATTTAGAAAAGAGTACAGGTTTTTCATCAAAACTTTTGTGAATTGAAAGCAACATTCACATTCTAGCTATTTTATAAAGTCCTATTGAATGTTTCCAATTTTTTTTAATTAAACCCAGCAGAGATATTGTTTGGAGCCCAGTGTAAGTTAAAGTATATTCATGCTTCTCTAAATTTTGTATGCACTGCCATCTAGAGGTTACAAATCAAAGAGTAAGCATTTTTAAGGGAAAAAACAGGAGACTTGCCTATAACTGGAGTGAGACAAGATTGCCAGAGATCCACATATTTGGGGCATGCATGTGCACCCCACATTTTTTGCCAGAAGTTTCTAGAGAGTTCTGGCCATGAGGGTCACATGTATGCTTCCTCACTGTTTCAAGCTCTTAGGCCCAAAGCCTCAGCCCTGTCCCTCCAATCCTTCCATTACCTAGACTCCACAGAAGTAGAAACACAGCATGGGTCCTACAGATCTGTGAAGGCAATCATGCAAAGAACCTCATTCACAGATGGGTAGCCTGTTTTCCTTCATTAAGTACTGTCTTCAAAGAGCCACACTTGGAGATTGGCAAGCAGTAATACTGGCCCTGACGAGGACATAACTAAATAAAAATATAATGAGTCTTCCAAATTCGTAACAAAACTAGAAGACATATATAGAGGTTAATGCTTCTTAGTTATGGATAGAGCTCCAGGTAGCAGCTCTATTATCTATTAAAGGGATGTTTCTGAGACAAAATATGGTAGTTGCCTTAAAGCTAGTAGAATGTGCCCTAAACCCCTTGAGAGCGAAGATCCAGTGCAAGATCATGATAAGTTGGAAACAAAGTGATAACACTGTGTGTCTGTCTTCACTAAAACAGTCAGCTCAAGTTATTACACTCAAGCTAACATAGTTCAAGTCAGAGCTGCCACACTGTGGCATAATACTTGAACTACACAGAGTGATTGGATTGGCATCTAACAAGTTGTGCTAACTCAAGCTTGTAGCCTGTAACTGCATCCCCAATGCATTACTAGCTCAAGCCTCAGCATTATATGAGCTTCACAACCAATACCCTCTGAGGGTATGTTTACATTGCAGCCAGTAGTAAGCCTCCCAGCCAGGGTAGACCTATGCTAGTGGTGTCTGAGCTAGCACACTAAAAATAGCACTGTTGACATCACAGCTACAGCAGCAACTTGGGCTACCCTCTCGAGCTCAGACTCGAGGAGTCAAATGGACTTGAGAGCCCAAGCCATAACATTTATACTGCTATTTTCAGTATAACTCAAGCTCCAGTAGTTTCAGTCTATCTATCCACACTGTTTCTAGCTGCAGTGTAAACATACCCTGATGGGTCAGCAAGCCTGAGTTTAAAGCACCACTTAACTTGAGCTAGAGATTGTGTGTGTGGATGGGAATTGGGTTAGGAATAACATTTGAGATATATCTTGAGCTACACTGCAGCAAAGACAAGCCCGATGTAAGTGGTAATTTGAACTCTGGATGACCCCCGTAGGCTACAAACAACCTGAGGAACTCCCAATGGGTTTTTAAAGGAGGGCACCCTTGGCTCCAGGAAAAGAAGGATTTAATTTTGCAACAGTACAAATTTACAAAAGTCAACTGCTAAATATATTAACTCCGTTGAGAACGACCATAACACTACAAACAATGAAAGAAAAACATATAGCCATCTGAAATCTGCAGGAAGAAGCTACAGAGGTTTCAACTAGATGTTCCAGTTACTGGAAAAAAACAAGGGACAGAATGGGTACATAGCTCCTTACATAGCTTTGGGTCTGAATGATCATTACCTTTTGAATACACATGAGGCAACCCACAGGCAAAAGCATTTTAGAAGGTTCTGATAAAGATATAGGATGTCCCTGACGTACTTGATCATGGATTTGTACAGGTAACAGTACTCAAACTATTCCTTGCTTTTAACAGAAGATGAAATAGGAAATGGTGTTTCATTCTATTTCTTCACTATTGCCAAAAAAGTTTCTTATCTTTATGAAGAATCTTGTTGTTGTGGGTATTATTTTTTAAACACAGCTTTCTGTAAGTTACTTTTCAACCCATATAAGCTATATTATTGCAGTAAAATACAAACATCAATTGAAGCTTTATTTACACCAAATAGTACTTGGCATTATTCTAAATGTTAGTAGATAAATCTAAGAAAATTACTGTTGTGTTTTATCTTCTATAAGTAATTCATACTTACAATGGTTCTTCCCTCTCAGTTCTCTTACTGACATGTAGATCTTCCTGTTCCTTCATTTTATCTACAGCTTGTGCTTGCTTTTCAATCTCATTAAAACTCTTGCTGCTCACTTTCTGGGCTCCCAAGCCACCTTTTTTGGCACCAAGCTTTATTTTAAAAAGAAAAGAAATGCTTTATCTCTATAGGTAACTATATTAACTGTCCTATGGTTTAGTATTTTTTTGAAAGAAGAATCAAGCACTGTACCTGATTCCACAGAATCTGGTATCAGTAATAAAAATTCAGAGTGGAGAAGACCATATAGCAATACGTTCCTAAATGCCGCTCTCGGCCTCCATTAGAAGGCCTTTGATATTCAGGAACTTCTTTAGTCTCCCAAACAGCAATTACAGCCTGATGAACCTCCTGCAGTTTGTCAGACCTTGTTTCTATTCTGATAAATTCTGTACTGAGTACTATAAAATATAAAGGAGCCTCAACTGCTATTGGGATAGGAGCCTAACTGCAATTTCATATCTCTATATATGCTTAATTTCTCAACCTTAACATTTCATTAATGTTAGTTTCTGCATTAAATTTATCTAATAAAAATAATAATATATGGAGATATATCTATCTCATAGAACTGGAAGGGACCTTGAAAGGTCATCAAGTCCAGTCCCCTGCCTTCACTAGCAGGACCAATTTTTTTGCCCCAGATCCATAAATGGCCCCCTCAAGAACTGAACTCACAGCCCTGGGTTTAGCAGGCCAATGCTCAAACCACTGAGCTATCCCTCCCCCCCTGTAGCCATTAAAAAAAAATCTCAAAGTACACAGGACAGAAGGCTTTTTATTTTATTGGAGGGTGTGTGTGTGTGCGCGCAACGGAGAAGGTAGTGCTATTTTTAACATAAAAATACTGTCATAAAAAGTCTTAGGCCCTGCTCCTCTAATTCACTTAATGCAGAATGTACTTTGAGCCAAAGCACAGCTCCACTGGCTTCAGTGGCAGTGCACTTGCATACAGTGATTTGCAGAATTGGGGGCAAATATGAAATGTAATTGAATCCGTGAACATGATAAAATACATACACAAAGTAAATTCTGCTCTCTGGTACGTATACGAAATGTCTACTGAATTCAGTTAATTGCATATATATATCCAGATTCAATAAGTGCTCAGTATTATCATATGAAATCAGAAAATGACTTACAGATGATAAAGTACTCCACCTCACAATACTACTACTAATAAACATTTAAACAAATGCAGCCGAACAAGAGTTTAGAAGACCATTTTGTTTATAAGGTTGTTGGATATTTTGTCATAATTCAGATTTTCTAATTTGTTTTAGTGATGCAAATTGTTGCTGATACAACACAGTCAGGATATCTCAGGATAGATGGCTATTAGCCAGGATGAGCAGGAATGGTGTCCCTAGCCTCTGTTTGCCAGAAGCTGGGATTGGGTGACAGGGCATGGATCACTTGATGATAACCTGTCTGTTCATTCCCTTTGGGGCACCTGCCATTGGACACTGTCAGAGGACAGGATACTGGGCTTGATGGACCTTTGGTCTGACCCAGTATGGCCATTCTCATGTTCTTAACAGTCATTGCATGAAACATTTAGATAAAAAAAATTCTATATTGCAGTTTAAATACTTTTTAAATTCTACAAAATGATATGAGGCAAAATATATATTAATTACAGACTTACCCCCTTTTTAGCTTGATTTGGCTTCTTTTTCATAATGGAGGTGCCCTCTGCAAAGATTAACAATCATTACTTTGGCATATATAACTTTACATTTATCAATACTTGCAGATGCATATTTCCACAATTTAAGTCTTGGATTATAAGTTTGCAGTTCATTCTGCTGCTTTAGAATACTGCAGTTTCTACATGAAGAAATTTAGAAATTAGCTGTATTACTATACTTTAATGTTTGATGTATCTTGTTTTCCTGTTTGTTAGTGTTTACAATTTATGGCTAAATTTTCTGGGTGCCTAAAATCAGAATCCTAAATAGAAGCAAAGGATTTGTCAAACTGGATCAGACTGAAAATGGAGATATCCTAACTCCTAGAACTGGAAGGGACCTTGAAAGGTCATTGAATCCAGCCCCCTGCCTTCACTAGCAGGACCAAGTACTGATTTTGCCCCAGATCCTTAAGTGGCCCCCTCAAAGACTGAACTCACAACCCTGGGTTTAGCAGACCAATGCTCAAACCACTGAGCTATCCCCCCCGGATTCACTTAGTTCAGTACCTTGTCTCTAACAGTGGATAAACATATACAACTCCTGTGGACATCATTGGATTTTGTGGATGCTCAACCTTTCTGAAAATTAGGTGATTTATAATCTATATTTAAACACTTACTTTTTTAGAGTGCTAATTTAACTGTTTTTATTTAAGTGCATAAATATCGATTTAGGAATCTAACTTTAGGCACCTAAAGTTTGAAAATTTCAACCGTAGTGTTTAACACTAAATTTTGAGGTGTGGAAATGAAGTGAAGTTATTTTGCATAATGTCTATCAAAATCCCTAATATAGAGATTTTTGTTAATATGACTTTAATAAAACAGTGAAGAAAATTTTGTAATCTTTCACAGTGACTGACACATTAAGCCAAAGCATATAACTTTCATAATAGGAATTTTAAAATTATTCTCACTATAATAATCCATAACGTCCAATGAATGTCTGTATATACTGTGAAATTAGTTTAAGCTCTAAATTAGTTGGAAGCCATCTTACATGACAGAGAATTACAGGCAACAGGTGGTCTTGCAATGTTCAATATAACTGTGAAAGCATTCAGTTTATTTCTGTGGCACATATTCCTTGAAATATGCAAAACATGTACCCTAAGGCATACTATTCTTCCTTAAACTTAATTAAGTACTAACAAATAATTTGTAAGTACGAACTGAAACTCACACTTTGAGCCAAGACTTCAAATCTCAGTATAATAATAGTACCTTCATAATAACTTTCATTTACTATAAGGGCATTGGAGCTGGAGATGTAATTTGCAGCTTCTGTAGATATCTGAAACTCTAGGTATGTGCTTAGACCAGCTAGCCTGTCCTGCTGCTCATGCAACCATGGCTATGCTCCTATTTTTAGTGCACTAGTTCAATCAGAACTAATGCAGGTATGTCTAGCCGAGCTGGAAATTGTATCTCTAGCTCCAGTTATATGTACCCAAAGAGATTTTACTTTTGGAAGGTGTGCCATGTTTTATTACAAAGTTGCTGTTTCAATGTTTTATTAGCTACATATATATCTCCAGCTCCAAATAATGCTGTGAAGATTCATTTAATAAAGTTATTTTTGCCTAGTATTTTTCTGTGTGTAAAAATCTGCAGCAAAATCTGCACCTCTCAATAATGAGGACACTCAGATATATTTGGATGGGAGGATGAATCTGACTTTCCTATACTCTAGACTAATTTCCAATTCATAAACAAACCCAACTTTAAAAATACTAGCCTGGATCATCCCTTCCAGGGGGAGGAGAGCGTATTGTTTCTGCTGGGGGGATAAGTCACAAGAACAGCTTCTCCAAACATGGCAGACTCAGTGTCCACAAGAGCCAGTCCAACCACACAAAACCTAGTGCCTCTGCACTAGCTCAAGCCTCCAGCATCCTCTTCTCTCTCTCCCTGGTAGCCTGGTCTGTATTATCTTTTTTGCCTAAGCTACATGAGGCCAGACAATATGTATGCCTCTGGTTGGGTCCCATTCTTCCCCAGCCCTCTCAGCGTACATTTTCTCCCCACATGCACCCCAGAAATGCAGAGAGATTTTGAGAGAGAGAGAGAGAAAGAGGGGAGTCGGGGGGGTGAGGGGGAATGACAAAGACCTGTGTATGGAGAGTCCTCTCCATGGATAAACTTAGGAGGAATGATTTGGGCGGGAATTTGTTTGAGTTACTTGCTCTTGTACTACAACTTTCCATTGCAATACACGTTTTCTGTAAATATGTACTGAAAGCAACTTTCCATTTCAAGATGGTCCATTTCAACTAGTAACTTTTCTGTTATTACTGACTTATTTAGCTTTTAAATTCCTTGGTACAGAGACTATGTCTTTATATTTGTGAAGTGGCATGTAAAGCTAGTTTTAAATTTTTTTATATAATAATAATTGCTCTACTCTTGACATCAGAATGCCATTTTCAGTCAGCATGAAGGGACAGACACTTTCCCCCTATATGAATACCATCATTTTTATAATAAGTTACTAAAATTATCATAAAGACTATAATATATTTCTGGGAATATTTTCTTTCATTTGTGGAAAACTTAATTTCTTACGTTTACCTCAGGTAGTTACCCTACAACTACTTAATTTATGCTGTAATATACAGCTCTGCAGTGTTGCTTAAATTATGAACTTTACATGCTAAAAATGTGTATTATTAATTTTTCTGCAATAAATTAGAAAATGGTTTTAAACTAAAAATTATTGCTGGAAAGAGAGCAAAATTATGTTTAAGACAGACAGATAGATAGACAAGCCTATTAGTGAAACACGTGTTTGCTTAATGTAAATAGCAGGCCATGAATTCAGTACAATGCTCTATTCCACCTGTGCGCTTAAGTGTGGAACCTGAAGCAGCCCAACAGGAGCTCTAAAACATTAATGATCACCTTTGTTAGGTGCGATGCCTGCAGCATTTAAATTCAGCAACTCGGCTAAAATGAGAAATAAAAACAAAGAGCACTGAGTAAAAATCACTTTTTAAGTGTCATACATTGTTTAACAGAAACACCTGTATTAACATATTATATTACAAGTTAATCTGTTTCAGTTAGCCCATGTGTATAAATATTAAAATAAGACTTGCACATTTCTTCCCAACCCAACATTTTCTTTAACAACGTATACTCGAGTAAAATATATTGTTCATCTATCTGTTTAGGGCCATTACCTAATGCAGCTTTTGGTGAGACACTAAGGCAATCAACACTTGGTCCATGGTCTGGTTCACCTAAAAATGTAAAAAATATTGAGAACAACAGAAGTATGTTTAGTAGGATGTTTTGAACAGCTCATGTATTCAGAAAAGATTTTTTTTTTAAGGTAACTTCCCTGCCCACAATCTTAAACCTCGTTCTCTCTTCATTTACCTGTAATTTTCTGTATTTGCACAGAGACATATAGTGCTTGATACACAGTTAAAATTACATGTCTCCTATAGTAACATTACCAATGACTCTCAAAACAGCAGATAGAAGGGGCATTTTAGTGATATTCAGATAATTTCTATTGTAACTGCTCAAAATGTCAGTGTCTGTCTTGGGCTACAAAACCTGAAAATAGAAGCTTGAAATATGTTTGGAAGATACAGAAGTAAAAATTAGCAAATTCCAGGAACCAGAGGTTGAAAATTTTGACTTGTGTGTGTTATTTACAAGGATGTAACCAAATATGGGAAAAACAGAATGATACAAGGGGGAAAAAAATACATCTGAACAGAATTGGTTTTAAAAACCTATTTAAAACTGGCTCAAGTTAACATCTTTTCCTTGCCAGCAGGACATGGCATACTAATCCCTACCCTGTTTACAGCTCTTGGGCCTGGTCTACACTAGGAGTTTATCTCGAATTTAGCAGCGTTAAACCGAATTAACCCTGCACCCGTCCACAAAACGAAGCCCTTTACTTCGATATAAAGGGCTCTTAATATCGATATCTGTACTCCTCCCCGACGAGGTATTGCCATTTCGGATTAGGGTTAGTGTGGCTGCAATTTGACGGTATTGGCCTCCGGGAGCCATCCCAGAGTGCACCATTGTGACCCCTCTGGACAGCAATCTGAACTCGGATGCACTGGCCAGGTAGAAGGAAAAGCCCCGCGAACTTTTGAATTACATTTCCTGTTTGCCCAGCGTGCAGAGCACAGGTGACCATGCAGAGCTCATCACCACAGGTAACCATGCAGTCCGAGAATCGAAAAAGAGCACCAGCATGGCCTGTACGGGAGGTACTGGATCTGATTGCTATATGGGGAGAGGATTCCGTGCAAGCAGAACTACGTTCCAAAAGACGAAATGCCAAAACGTTTGAAAAAATCTCCAAGGGCATGATGAGAGAGGCCACAATAGGGACTCACTACAGTGCCGCATGAAAGGTAAAGAGCTCAGACAAGCCTATCAAAAAACAAAGGAGGCAAACAGTTGCTCCGGGTCAGAGTCACAGACATGCCGCTTCTACGCTGAGCTGCATGCAGTTCTGGGGAGTGGGAGGGGGCGCCACCACTACCCCACCTCTGACGGTGGATTCCGAGGCGGGGGTAATCTCAGCCATGCCTGAGGATTCTGCAGATGGGAGGAGGATGATGACGAGCTTGCGGAGAGCACACAGCACTCCGTTCTCCCCAACAGCCAGGATCTTTTTCTCAGCCTGACTGAAGCACCCTCCCAACCCCCAGACAATGAGGCCATGGAAGGAACCTCCGGTAAGTGTACCTTTGTAAATATAAAACATGGTTTAAAAGCAAGCGTTTTTTAATGATTAATTTGCCCTGAGGACTTGGGATGCATTCGCGGCCAGTGCAGCTACTGGAAAAGTCTGTTAACGTGTTTGGGGATGCAGCAGAAATCCTCCAGGGACATCCCCATGAAGCTCTCCTGGAGCTTTCCACAAGGTTTCTTGGCAGTGCAGCCTTATTCCGTCCTCCATGGTAGGACACTTGACCATGCCATGCTAGTAGCAAGTAATCTGGTATCACTGCATGACAAAGCCTGGCAGCGTATTGTCCCGGTGTTTGCTGGCATTCAAGCAACATCCGTTCTTTATCTCGCTGTGTTATCCTCAGGAGTGTGATATCGTTCATGGTAACCTGGTTGAAATACGGAAATTTAATTAAGGGGACAGAGGTGGCCGTTGCTACTGGGCTGTTTGCCTGTGGCTGAAAAGAAATCCTTCCCTGCAGTTAGCCACTCGGTAGGGGGAGGGATAAAGCGATCATCCCAGAGAATTGGAGGGGGGGGAGGGTAAGTTTGGTTTCTGCTGCTGCACGTTAACAGGAAAACTGCAGCGCTCAACGGGCTTTGCTTAGTATGTGGGAAAGGAGGGCGTTGCTTGTAGGAAAGCTGCAGAAGCCGAAAGACAATGGCTTACCATGGCCGCATGCAAGCCGAATTCTGTTGCCCGGACCTGCGTCTGTGCTCTCAAACACCAAAGTCGCAGGCACTCAATATCAAGATGCAAAATGCGACCTTGTACCGAAATCACATATGCTATGTAATGTGACTAGTGTTGTTCACTGTGAAAGAGTATAAGCATTGTTCTGTAAAATGTATCTTTTTAAATACTTTTCTCCCTTTTTTCCCTCCCTCCTGCAGCTGCAAATTTTTCAAGCCTCTCTCCTCCGTCCCGAAGGCTATCTCAGATAAGGCAGCGAAAAAAAGAGGATGCGAGACTAAATGTTCTCGGAAATCATGGAATCCACCGCAATGAAAGAGCTCATCTGAATGAGTGGAAGGACCCGGTATCAAAGTACAGGAAAGATGCCAGTGAACGTGAGGCCATGAGGGACGCTCGAGATGAGAGGTGGCAGGCTGCAACACTGGGGCTGCTGCGTGATCAAATGGACATGCTCCGTCATCTGGTGGAACTTCAGGAACGGCAGCAGGATCACAGAGTGCTGCTGCAGCCGCTGTATAACCTCCCTCCCCCCCTCACCATGTTCCATATCCTCCTCACCCAGACGTGTAAGAACGTGGGGGGAGGAGGGGAGGAGGCTCCGTGCACCCTCCCACTCCACCTGAGTAGACAGCCCAACCAAAAGACTGTCATTACATTGAACTTTTTTAGTGGTCTTTTCCTTCCCTTCTATCCTCCTCCCAAACCCCACCCAGGCTACCTTGTCAGTTCTCTCCCTCTTTTTATAATCAATTAATAAAGAATAAATTATTTTTAAACGATAGTGACTTTATTTCCTTTGAAAGCAAGCTGGGATCGAAGTGGGAGGGTGGGTTGCTTACAGAGGATGAGTCTATCAAGGGGGTGGATTTTCATCAAGGAGAAACAAACAGAACTTTCACACGGTAGCCTGGCCAGTCATGAAACTGTTTTTCAAAGCTTCTCTGATGCACAGCACTTCCTGGTGTGCTCTTCTAATCGCCCTGGTGTCTGGCTGCACGTAATCAGCGGCCAGGCGATTTGCCTCAGCCTCCCACCCCGCCATAAAAGGTCTCCCCCTTACTCTCTCAGAGATTGTGGAGCACACAGCAAGCAGCAGTAACAATGGGAATATTGGTTTGGCTGAGGTCTGAGCGAGTCAGTAAAGTGCGCTAGCGACCTTTTAAAGGTCCAAATGCACATTCTACCACCATTCTGCACTTGCTCAGCCTGTAGTTGAACACGTCCTGACTACTGTCCAAGCTTCCTGAGTATGGCTTCATGAGCCATGGCATTAAGGGGTAGGCTGGGTCCCCAAGGATAACTATAGGCAGTTCAACATCCCCAACTGTTATTTTCTGGTCCGGGAAGTAAGTCCCTTGCTGCAGCCGTTTAAACAGAGTAGTGTTCCTGAAGATGCGAGCGTCATGAACCCTTCCTGGCCAGCCCATGTTGATGTTGGTGAAACGTCCCTTGTGATCCACCAGTGCTTGCAGCACCATTGAAAAGTACCCCTTGCGGTTTACATACTGGGTACCCTGGTGCTCCGGTGCCAAGATAGGGATATGGGTTCCATCTATCACCCCACCACAATTAGGGAATCCCATTGCAGCAAAGGCATCCACTATGACCTGCACATTTCCCAGAGTCACTACCTTTGGTAGCAGCAGCTCGGTGATTGCTTTGGCTACTTGCATCACAGCAGCCCCCACAGTAGATTTGCCCACTCCAAATTGATTCCCGACTGACCGGTAGCTGTCTGGTGTTGCAAGCTTCCACAGGGCTATCACCACTCGCTTCTCAACTGCGAGGGCTGCTCTCATCTTGGTATTCTGGCGCTTCAGGGCAGGGGAAAGCAAGTCACAAAGTTCCAAGAAAGTGCCCTTATGCATGCGAAAGTTTCGCAGCCACTGGGAATCGTCCCACACCTGCAACACTATGCGGTCCCACCAGCCTGTGCTCGTTTCCCGGGCCCCATTATCGGTGTTCCACGGCATGAACCTGCCCCATTAATAGCATGATCTCCAAAGCCCCGGGGCCCGCGGTTTAATAGAATTCCATGTCCTCATCACTCTCGTCGCTGCGCTGCCATAGCCTACTCCTCGTCACCTGGTTTTGCAGGTTCTGGTTCAGCATAAACTGCACGATAACGTGCGAGGTGTTTACAATGTTCATGACTGCTGTCTTGAGCTGAGCGGGCTCCATGCTTGCCGCGGTATGGCGTCTGCACTGTTCACCCAGGAAAAAGGCGCAAAACGGTTGTCTGCTGTTGCTTTCCTGGCGGGAGGGGGAGGATGTACCCAGAACCACTCGCGACAATGTTTTTGGCCCCATCAGGCATTGGGATCTCAACCCAGAATACCAATGGGCGGAGGAGACTGCGGGAACTATGGGATAGCTATAGGATAGCTACCCACAGTGCAACGCTCCAGAAATCAACACTAGCCCTGGTACATGGACGCACACCGCCGAATTAATGTGCTTAGTGTGGCTGCATACATTCGACTTCATACAATCTGTTGCCAAAAAACGGTTTATGTAAAATCGGAATAATCCCGTAGTGTAGACATACATTTTTTGTTTTCCTACTAAGGGTAATGGCTGGTTCACATAGACCAGACAAACTGAGTTAGCCTGAGCCACTTCTAAGTCTTATTTAAAGCCAGTTCTGCTAACAAGATTTAACTCTCAATATAAATAGGGCTTAAGTCTCTGGTTGAGTTACAGGTCATTGTCTGCATTCTTAAAAAAGAATACATAATTCAGATTTGTAGTGTTACAGAAAAAAAATCAATATACTTTTTATTTACATAAGCAGAATAGTTTTCATGAGTTCACATACAAAACTATAATGGAAAAAAAAAATCAATGTTACTATTAACATTCTTATCCATATATTTCACTTAACAAATGTGAAATAAAATAAAATCTTAGACAATTAAGCTGCTACTTGATTTATGAGAAAAAGCCCTCAAGTAACCTAGCAACACCAAATTTTAATCTATTAGTAACCTATGAACTGCTAACTAATAGTAAAATATCTTTAAAAATTTAAATACATTATTAAAATGACTTTCTGGTGTAAGACTTGCATTATGTTTTCAGTAATTCCCAATGTGACCAAGTCTAATGGATCATTCAAAGAGTAAAATCTGGCCCAAAGGGTTTCAAATTAAATTTAAGTGTCTCTAACAACACATGCAGTCCTGTACAGCACGGCATGACCCCTCTACACAATGTTCACTACCTACGCAAAGGCTTCTTAAATTATTGCCAGCAAAACACAATTACATGGTGCATAACTGTTATTGTTATAATAAGTAGCATTAAAAACTAAAATCAACACAGAGGTGAACTTAGTTTATTGTTAATGGAGGGAGGATGAACCATACCTTCATTAGCTTCTGGAATGATTTCTGAAGAACCTTCCTTTTGAAAAACTGTCTCCGGTTCTGATGATGCCCATTCTGTGCTACTCACCTGCAACAAGAAAAGGAAGTTACTAAATAAAAATGTACAGAAAATAAAATGTATTAAGTAAAACACGAATAGTATCTGCATTGACTAAGTAAGACAGTGACTGATCTTAGCATTTTCAGTATGACACATTTTGGGGTAACTTGGATTTGATTTCTCATATCATAGCTACAGTTTTTGTTTTAAAAATCGCCCTCAATTAGTAATGACCTTTTTCTTGTTAAATAGGTACAACCATAATACGCAAACCACATAAGAGAATAATTAAATTTACCAAAAACAGCTGCTTCTAACAAGATACATACTAATGGCCTGATTTTTCCATAAGGTACTGAGCATCTGCAATCTCCCATTTATTTCAAAGGGCTTGTGGGGGGTCCTCAGCACTTAAAGATTAGGGTATACATCTCTACCCAGATATAATGCTACCCGATATAACATGAATTCTGATATAATGCGGTAAAGCAGTGCTCCGGGGGGCGGGGCTGTGCACTCCGGCGGATCAAAGCAAGTTTGATATAACGCGGTTTCACCTATAACGCGGTAAGATTTTTTGGCTCCCAAGGACAGCATTATATCGAGATAGAGGTGTAATTGTTTTATTATATTTTACAGTATTTCTGTAGTTATTCTACACTGGTTATTCCATTTTGACCAAGATGATATGCTACAGAAAAGCTGGACAGTTTATTTACTGCTCTACCCCCAAACTCTTCCCTTTTCTGTAGTCTTGCATCTCAAACTCTTAATGTTTCATTTTGGACATTGAGCTGCCATCTCATCTTTTCCTGGCAAACCTTCTCTTCTCCTTCTTGATAGAAAATTTCACTATCCTGCCCACCAGCCAGGCTTGCAACTTTGGCATAATTTATTATGCGCTCTCCCCACAACACATCTGTCACCAACTCCTGCTTGTTCTTCCTTTACAACTCAAATTAATGCTTTCCTACAACCCTATTGTCAAAATCATTGTAATGCCCTGATTATCTCTTGCAAGGACTACTGCCAACTTGCTCCTCTCTGGAGTCCCTCCTTTACAGGCCATCCAAAAACTTGCTGTGAAAATCATCTTTTTCTCCTGTTCAGACCATGTCCCTTCACTATTTAAATTATTTTACTGACTTCCACGTCAAGTTCCAGGTTCTGGTCCTAAGCTTCAAGGATCTGTACAACTCTACTCCCATCTACAACTCTACTTCACCATTTTCATTTCTTGCTCTCTTCTTTGGTTCTGCCCAAGTAATCATTAGCCCCTTTCTCCCACTCTTGTTTTCACCATCTTCCATGATAACTTTTATGATTAGAAGTCTTCAACTTATTTTGCAGTCCCAGGAAAGATTGTCTTGTCACTAAGATACTGAATCGGAATTCAGGATAGCTAGGTTCAATTCTTGGCTTTGCCACAGAATATCTGGGTGATGTTGGGAAAGCAACTTAAACTCTGTGCCCTAGTTCTCCATCTATAAAATGAGGATATACTTCCCTACCTCACAGAGATATTACAAGGATAAATGTATTAATGTTTGTGAGACACTCAGATGCTAATGCTGACAGGGAACCACAAAATCATACAGCCAGATGGATTTGAATCCTGCCTTAAAAACAATAAGAATTAATTTAAAAAATAATTTAAAGTGAAAATTGAGGAAAAATGTAAAAGAATTGTTTTCCATTGAAAATGCACTCTAAGAGCGGTACTGCCCCATTACTAAGGTTACTATTTAGTCACGGATATTTTTAGTAAAAGTTGTGGACACGTCACGGTCAATAAACAAAAAATTACTGCCCGGGGCCATGGGCTGCTCCGGCCAGCCACCCAGGAACCACTGCCCAGAGCCACAGCTGCTCCAGCCGGCTGCCCGGGGACCGCTGCTGGGGCCGTCGGAGTAGCGGCTGGTGTGGCTGTCCCCAGAGGTCACCTGAGCAGCTGGTCCCGGAGCCAGCTGCTTGGGCAACCCTTGGGTCAGCCACACTGGCACCTGCAGAAGTCACGGTGGTCACAGAATCCACGACCTCCGTGACAGTAATGGGTAGGGCTCCGTGCCTAACTGCTGACATCTCCCTTTCCTTAAACTCCCCAAAAAATTATACCCACTCTAATCTCGTCATTTTCATTGTCATTGTTTAAGTAATTTAGCTAGTAAGCACTTGAAGGTAACTTTTTATTTGCCTATAAAGCACTGTGCACGCTATTATACTATAACAACTTAATACCAATGTTAGTAAACTGACGAGGAATGGGCATTTTGCATATCAAGGGCTAGTCTGTCAGTACAGAATCATAGAAATAGAGGACTGGAAGAGACCTTGACAGGTCATCTAGTCCATTCCCCTGCATTTATCTATTTTTAAAAACCTCCAATGACGGAGATTTCACAACCTCACTAAGTAATTTGTTCCAGTGCCCTTACAGTTAGGAATTGTTTCCTAATGTCTAACCTAAATTTCCTTTGCTGCAAGTTAAGCCCATTACTTCTTGTCTTGTCCTCAGTGGATAAGGAGAACTTATCACCCTCCTCTTAATAACCAACTTCTATGTATTTGAAGACTGCTACCACATCCCCACACTCAGTCTTCTCTTCTCCAGACAAACCAAACTGTTTTCAATCTTTCCTCGTATGTCATGTTGTCTAGACCTTTAATCATTCTTGTTGCTCTCCTCTGGACCTACTCCAAAATTTGTCCACATCTTTCCCAAAGTGTGGTGCCCAGAGCTGGAGCAACACTCCAGCTGAGGCCTTATCAGAGCTGAGTAGAGTGAAAGAATTACTTCTCGGGTCTTGCTTACAACACTTCTACTAATACATCCCAGAATGATGTTTGCTTTTTTTGCAATAGTATTACATTGTTGACTCATACTTAGTTTGTGATCCACTATAACCTCCAGGTCATTTCTGCCTTTCCTAGCCAGTCATTTCCCATTTTGTATTTGTGCAATTAATTATTCCTTCCTACGTATAGTACTTTGCATTTGTCCTTATTGAATTTAATCCTATTTGTTTCAGATCATTTCTCCAGTTTGTCAAGATCATTTAGAATTCTAATCCTGTCCTCCAAAATGCTTGCAACCCCTCCCAGCTTGGTATCCTCTGCAAACTTTATAAGTGTAAGCTCTATGCCATTATCCAAATCATTTTTGAAGATATTGAATAGAACCGAACCCAGGATAGATCCCTGCGGGAACCCTCTCAATATGACCTTCCAGCTTGACTGTGAACCTTGATAACTGCTCTCTGAATACGCTTTTCCAGCCACCTTATAGAAGGTTTATCTAGGCTATATTTCTATAATTTGTTTATGAGAAGGTCATGTAAGACAATATCAAAAACCTTGCTAAAGTTAAGATATCACACCCATTGCTTCCTCTTACCTACTCACAAGGTTTGTTACCCTGTCAAAGAATGATATTAGGTTGGTCTGACATGATTTGTTCTGACAAATCCATGTTGACTGTTACTTATCTTATTTTCTTCTAGGTGCTTACAAACTCATTATTTGCTCCATTATCTTTCCATACAGAAGTCAAGCTGATGTCTATAATTTCCTGGTTTGTCCTTATTATCCTTTTTATAGCTAGGTACTATATTTGCCCCTTTCCGGTCTTCTGGGATCTCTCAGATCTTCTACAAGTTCTCAAAGATAACCATCAATGGCTCAGAGTTCTCCTCAGCCAGTTCCTTAAGTATTCTAGGATGTATTTCATTAGGCCCTGCCGACATGAACACATCTAACTTGTTTAAGTTATTCTTAAGTTGTTTTTTTCCTGTTTTAGCCTCAGATCCTACCTCATTTACACTGATATTTACTATGGTAGTCATCCAGTCACTGCTAATTTTTCTGGGGAAAACTGAAACTGACCATTGCTGTGTTTCTCTTATCGTCATTCTCTCCACATTGAGAAATATGCTTGAACCTTGTGAAAGGTTCTTTGTCTCTTTGGGCATTCTATTATGGCAATACTTGACATTGCTTGTAATAATATCAAGCTACTACAAATTTAAGATCATAGCTGCTAAAACTGCTTTCTAATCCAGGCATCTGGATTTTTCTAACAGATTTATTTGGGCATAAGATGCATCTGAAGAAGTGAGGTTTTTTACCCATGAAAGCTTATGCCCAAATAAATCTGTTAGTCTTTAAGGTGCCACCGGACTCTTTGTTGTTTCTGTACAGACTAATACGGCTACCCCGATACTGAATTTTTCTGTTACCATACTCCCCAGGCTACTGAAGCTCTAACAACTGAACTGAATGTTGCCTCTATCACTTCCATGTGAAATTATAGAAAGGTGCATCGGGCACAGAGGAAGTGAGGCAGACTAAGTTTCAGCTGAAAAGGTGAACTAAAATTAAAAGAATAGTGACAGCATGAAGTACAATACTTTAGCTCTTATAAAGATCAAATAAGTATTCTGGAGATTCTATTTTTTCAGAGAAATTTCCACTTACAAATTTTTGCTAGGAGCTATTATACTGTATTGATTTACTATACATTTATGGTAGATTTAATTAGTTATAATGTTTTGATCTCATCTGACAAATTTACTGTGACTAAAAGTACAGCATCTATAGAGCACAAAATAAATAGGGAAGTAGCTTCAACCCAACTGTTGTCAGACTAGCATCCTTCCTATAAAAAAGTTGTGTTTCAGAGATTAGTGTCTATCTATCACAAAGTATACATTTAACAACACTGAGACAATGAGCACTTGAAAAGACTAATGTAAGAATTATGTACAGCATATTCTATACCTTCAGAGAAGCATGTGATGCAAAAAAATCCTCCTCTTTTTGCTGGGGTGACACAGGCGGAATTCCACAGCCATCAATCCACAACTAGAAAAAAAAAAACATCTTATGATCAAAGCTTCAACTTCCATCTGAGATTACACAAATATATTTAAAAATTCTTCCAAATATATAGGACAAAAATGAAAGTTTTTTTTAAATACTAAGACTTAAATTGATCATACGGACAATGCCAGATTCATGACACAGCCTTTTATCCCAAAGGCAACACATTTCATTTTCCACATTGTCTGCTGTCCCACTCTAACTGTCCAAGGCTGGTTCTCTTTTCCCACCCGTTACCTGAAGCAGCAGTGTTCTGAACCTTTTTAATAAAAACAAGAATTGAAAAAATGGTCTTTTAAGTGTTGATGTAGTACAGGGATCAGCAATCTTTGGCACGTGGCCCGCCAGGGGAAGCGACGTGGTACGAGGGATGTGCTGGACACCGCTTCCCACAGCCCCCATTGGCCTGGAGTAGTGAACTGCGGCCAGTGGGAGCCGTGATCAGCCGAACCTGCGGACGCGGCAGGTAAACAAACCGGCCTGGCCCACGTGCCAAAGGTTGCCGATCCCTGATGTAGTGCTTTCAAAACCTGAAGTGCTCATTATAATGTAATGAAAATGTAGCATTTGATTGTGATTAACAAACATACTTTGAATAATAAAAATAGGTTTTAGAGTTTCAAAAATTTGATTCATATTCAACATTCCTTACATCACATACCTATTATATATGCCATAATTATATGTACAATTTTAAACTGAATTGTTCAAAAGTTCAAAGATACATTGTTTTCCTTAAAAAATTCAGAATCTCAAAAAAATATTTATCATGGTGCAGGTGTATCTATGCTATATGCAATTAAAAAAAGCCACCAAGTACCTTAAGTAGCAATCTAAGATGATTACAGGAAAGCATAAGGTAATGTTTAAAAAATAACTTTTCAGGCTAGCTACCTGCTTATTTTCCCAGATAAATACATGGGGAGGGAGGTGGTTGTTGTTGTTTTTTAAGCCCATTTGATTTTTAAATGAATCTTTCTTTTCCCACTCTGAAAGCAGTTTCCCTCCAGACTGCTGAATTCTTCCTAGGAAAAATGCCTCACTGTGAACTTTGTGGGCAAATGTTGTTTGAACCGTTAACCACCCTGGAACTTGATCCGATAAGATAAAACCATTTTTTTCCCCAAATATCTCACAGCTATCTATGTTTTTCCCCCTAATATTCCTATTCTGCATCAGAGTATAACAATCAAAACACAAGACTGTTAGACGACAACTGGAAAAAGCCTTCCAAACTTTCTCAACATGGCTTAGCTCTACTTTGAAGGAATCCTCCCACTCACTCCCAAGAATAAGAGGGCAACAAAGTTTCCATCACATTTAAGGGCTCAATTGGCACGGTACTGATATTTAACTCCCCATTGATTTTGAAAGAAGGCTGAAGGCTTTCAGCACGTTGCAGGACCTTGCAAGTCAGGACTTTAATCCTTTGCCTGCACCCTGAGACAACTGATAAGAAAGTCACTTCTCATGGTAGTTCGAATTTTGTGGACTAGAAAACTAACATACTAGCAGTCTATTCCATAAAGGTCACAGAATAATAAGTTGGTAGTAACTTTACTTCTATACTAGCTTGAGTAGGATTTGAGCCAGTGACCCAGAGAAAGAAAGTCCCCATATCATTACCAAACCCCAAAAGTATTTTTTAAGGTATGCATTTCATAATCTTTGCTGCCCATCCCTTTTTGTACTATTTTCACCTGCTCTATTAACTGATAGGGGATCAACTCCAGAAGAAGCAAAATACATACACTTTACAAAAAAAATACTGACACTTTTTGCATTAAAGTTACATAAATTCATAAATATGTTAATCCATAACTACAATAATTGTCATTAAAAACAATAAAAATTACATCTTTTTAATGAACTCTGTAAGGTTCTAGCATTCATAACTATTAACACAGTAGTACTCATCTGATTAATCCAAAACTGTGTAACAATATTAGCTCACACTTGACTTTCTTAGCATTTCCCTCCCTCCCCAACTAACAAGATTAGTTTCACTACTTCATCTCCTAGTCCCACAGATTCACTGCAATTTGTATTTACTTAGCTACAAAAACAGACGAACACCACTCTACATTACATTTTGGCTACTGTTTAGAAATCTAAAATTACTTTGGAGCCAGGAAATCAATTATTTTATATTAAAATGAATGATCTAATGCATTACTTACATCAGTACCATGCTTCCTTGTTGCTTGTGTTGCAAGATATTTAATCTTTTCCCTGTAAAGTTGCGCACCACGACTATTGTACTTGGCATTGGTGTCATTTGTTGTGCACCCATGTTGATGGAAAAATGCAGACTATAAAAATAAACAAAAACATGCATATTATGAGAAACAGAATTAAACATTTGTATGGTAGAACACGACAATTTTAAATGGTTAGATGCCAAATAATTTTATTTTAAAAATTACTAACATTTATATATTTTATTGGACCAGCTTCTGTTGGTAGAGACAATAGAAGTTGGTCCAATAAAAGATACTACCTCAACCTCTTTGATTCTCTAATATCTTGGAACCAACATGGCTACATCATCACTACATACAAAAATATTTAGTCCAAAGAAACAAGAAATTATAGGCCAGCTCTCATTACTTGTTTCTTTTACTGCCAAATCATGGAAAACCAAAAATCAAAACATGGAATTATTGATACAGTCTATTCATGAGATTATCTATGGGGATGTGACTCCATTTTAGACACAAGATTTATAAAAGAATCCCTACAGGACACCACGATTAAAAACCAAGCAAAATAATCACAGTTATTAACCATGGCTATTTTATTATTAAAAAATGGAAAAGAAAATATTAAACAAAACAACCCAAATGATCAGAGATTGTAACTGAAGTAACCACTTTCTCTATGCCTCTCTGTGGAGAGCTTTTAGCAGAGATTACACCTTTGACGATGCCATCTGTGGGTCATTCTTCATTTAGCCCTGGTCTACACTACAGGTTAGGTCGAATTTAGCCACATTAGGTCGATTTTATAATGAATACAAAAGCAATCCCGTTCCATCAACCTAAAGGGCTCTTAAAATCGACTTCTGTACTCCTCCCCGGTGAGGGGAGTAGCACTAAAATCGACCTTGCTGGGTCGAATTTGGGGTAGTGCAGATGCAAATCAACATTATTTGCCTCCGGGAGCTATCCCAGAGTGTTCCAACGTGATCGCTCTGGACAGCATTTTCAACTCCGATGCACTAGCCATGTACACAGGAAAAGCCCCAGGAACTTTTGAATTTCATTTCCTGTTTGGTCAGCGTGGTGAGCTCAGCAGCACAGGTGACCATGCAGCCCCCCAGAATCGCAAACAAGCTCCAGCATGGAGCAAACAGGAGACACTGACTTTGATTGCTGTATGGGGAGAAGAATCTGTGCAGGCAGAACTCCGATCAAAAAGAAGAAATGCTAATATATATGCCAAAATTGCACAGAGCATGATGGACAGAGGCTACAACAAGGACACACAGCAGTGCCTTGTGTGTCAAGGAGCTCAGGCAAGCCTACCAAAAGACAAAGGAGGCAAATGGTCACTCTGGGTCAGAGCCCCATATAATGCCGCTTCTATGATCAGCTGCATGGCATTCTGGGGGGGACTCTACCACTACCCCACCACTGTCCGTGGACACCTGCAAGGGGGGAGTCTCACGCAACAACGGAAGAGGATTTTGTGGAGGAGGAGAATGCGCAGCAGGCAAGTGGTGAATCTTCTCCCTGGTAGCCAGGACCTTTTCATCACCTTGGAGCCAATACCCTCCCAAGGCGGGATCCCCAACCCTGAAGGTGGAGAAGGCACCTCTGGTGAGTGCACATTTGTAACTACAGTAGAGGGTTTAAAAGCAATTTGCCCTGAACACTTGGGATGCATTCGCAGCCAGTACAGCTACTGGAAAAGTCTGTTAACGTGTCTGCGGATGGAGCGGGAATCCTCCAGGGACATCTCCATGAAGCTCTCCTGGAGGTACTCTGAAAGCCTTTGCAGAAGGTTTCTGGGGAGGGCTACCTTATTTCATCCTCCACAGTAGAACACTTTACCACGCCAAGCCAGTAGCAAGTAGTCTGAAATCATTGCAGCACAAAGCATGGCAGCAAATGGTCCTGGATTTTGATCACATTCAAGCAACATTCGGTCTATATCTTTCTGTGTTAGCCTCAGTAGAGTGATATCATTCCTGGTCACCAGGTTGAAATAGGGGAATTTTTGTAAGGGAACAGTAAAAGGACCCTGTTCATGCTGGGCTGTTTACGCTTGGCTAAAAGGGATCATCCCTGAGAATAGCCACGCAGAAGAGGGAAGGGTGAAGGGATCCTCCCAAATAGCCACTCGTAGGAGCGAGGTATGTGCTGCACATCCACCCGAAAACTGCAGTCCCTCCTTTTAAATGGCAAACCCAACTGGCATTGCTTGCTATGGGAAAGGAGGGTGCTGCAGTTTGAAAACATTCCCACATGTTGTGAAGGTGTTAGAAGCCAAACCCGCATACCCTTTGGCTTACCATGGCGGCCTGGAAACTAAATTCTGTTGCCCAGTCATGTGTGCTATGTCACCATACCGGCAGGCGCTCAATATAAAAGGCAAAATACGATCTTGTACCTAAAGCACATGTGCCGTCTGCTGTGAATTGCTTGATTCACTGTGAAAGAGTCTCCCTTTTGTTCTCAGAAATGTATCGTCTTCAATTTTACTCTCCCTTTTTATCCCCCCACAGGTGCAAACGTTTCTAGAAGGCAAAAAAAATACACTCGCAATGACATGTTTTCTGAGCTCATGCAGTCCTCCCGCACTGATAGGGCACAGCTGAATGCATGGAGGCAATCAGTGGCAGAGTCCAGGAAAGCATTAAGTGAGCGCGATGAGAAGAGGCAGGATGCAATGCTGAGGCTAATGGGGGAGCAAACGGACATGCTCAGGCCTCTGGTAGAGCTGCAGGCAAGCCAACAAAGAGCACAGACCACCGCTGCATCCACTGTACAACTGCCTGTCCTCCTCCCCAAGTTCCATATCCTCCTCACCCAGATGCCCAAGAACGCAGGGGCAGAGGCTCCGGACACCCAGCCACTCGACTCCAGAGGATGGCCCAAGCAACAGAAGGTTGTCATTCAAACAGTTTTGATTTGTACTGTGGCTACAATAAGCAATGTGGCCTTGTCCTTCCCCAGACTAGCTTATCAGTTATCTCCCTTTTTTTTTTTTAAATTAATGAAGAATGCATGGTTTCAAAACAATAATGACTTTATTTCCTTTGCCAGCTGTGATCGAAGGGGGGAAGGTGGTTGGCTTACAGGGAATTAAAATCAACAAAGGGGGTGGGTTTGCATCAAGGAGAAAAAACACACAACTGTCACACTGTAGCCTGTGGCAAGTCATGAAACTGGTTTTCAAAGCCTCTCTGATGCACAGCGCGCCTACCTGTGCTCTTCTAATCGCCCTGGTATCTGGCTGTTCAAAACTGGCAGCCAGGCGATTTGCCTCAACCTTCTACCCCACCATAAATGTCTCCCCCTTACTCTCACAGATATTATGGAGCACACAGCAAGCAGTAATAACAATGGAAATATTGGTTGCACTGAGGCCTAACCTATTCAGCAAACAGTATCAGTGAGCTTTTAAACATCCAAAGGCACATTCTACCAACATTCTGCACTTGCTCAGCCTATAGTTGAACTGCTCCTTACTACTGTCCAGGCTGCCTGTGTATGGCTTCATGAGCCATGGGAGCAAGGGGTAGGCTGGGTCTCCAAGCATAACTATTGGCATTTCAACATACCCAACAGTAATTTTCTGGTCTGGGAAGTAAGTCCCTTCTTGCAGCTGCTCAAACAGCCCAGCATTTCTAAAGATGTGAGCGTCATGCACCTTTCCCGGTCATCCCACGTTGATGTCGGTGAAACGTCCCTTGTGATCCACCAGTGCTTGCAGCACCATTGAGAAGTAGCTCTTGCGGTTTATGTATTGGTTGGCAAGGTGGTCCTGTGCCAAGATAGGCATATGGGTTCCGTCTATTGCCCCACCACAGTTAGGGAAAGCCATCCACTATGACCTGCACATTTCCCAGTCACTACCCTTGATAGCAGAACGTCAGTGATTGCATTGGCTACTTGAATCACAGCAGTCCCCACAGTAGATTTGCCCACTCCAAATTGATTCCCAACTGATTGGTAGCAGTCAGGCGTTGCAAGCTTCTGCAGGGCTATCGCCACTCGCTTCTCAACTGTCAGGACAGCTCTCATCTTAGTATTCCTGAGCTTCAGGGTGGGGGAAAGCAACTCACAGAGTTCGAGAAAGTGGCCTTACGTATGCAAAAGTTTTGCAGCCACTGGGAATCATCCCATACCTGCAACACTATGCGGTCCCACCAGTCTGTGCTTGTTTGCCAGGCCCAGAATCGGCGTTCCACTCTATCAACCAGCCCCGCTGCCGCCATGATGTCCCAATTGCCACATCCCATGCTTTCAGGAACATCTGCATCCATGTCCTCCTCACAATTGTCCTCGTGCTGCCGTCTCTTAGCCAGGTTCTGCACATACTGCGTATAATGCGCGAGGTGTTTACAATGCTCACAACAGCAGCGGTGAGCTGAGCAGGCTCCATGCTTGCCGTGCTATGGCATCTGCATGGGTAACCCAGGAAAAAAGGTGCGAAACAATTGTCTACAGTTGCTTTCAGGGAGAGCAGGAGGGGAGACTGACGACATGTACCCCAAACCACCTGCAACAATGTTTTTTCCCCATTAGGCATTGGGAGTTTAACCCAGAATTCCAATGGGCAGCAGAGACTGCGGGAACTGTGGGATAGCTTCCCACAGTGCACCGCTCCGTGAGTCAATGCTAGCCACGGTAGTGAGGATGCACTCCGCCGACTTAATGCACTTAGTGGGGACATACACAATCGACTGTATAAAATCAACCTAATTTCGTAGTGTAGACATACCCTTGGTTAATTAAGACCAAGGTATATTGTTTCCCAAAATTATTGTGAATCCAGTCTTAGTATCTTAGATACTTAAAAACTATTTACATATGGACATAATTGGTTTAAGGGCAGGTGAACTTTGTCTAGGTTTTATTAATAGCTAGCAAGCTTATAGATGGGCAAAGCAAACAAACAATCTCAATTAAATCCTATGAAACCAAAAGAAATATTGAAATTTGTTATTTTTAGTTACTTTAAGCACCTGTCTTGAGACAGGTCAATTACAAATATTAAAAATCTCAAATCCAGTTTAAATCCTACTATTTCTCTGTTTACCAATGTTAGGCCAGTCCTTCTCTCCAGGAATACATGGTCTAACCATTAGATGGTTAACAGGAGAAAATGTTAGTATCTCGAGTTACCACAGCATTTCCATATCCCAATAAAATCATTACAAGAATTTCAAATATAATCCCTTCGCAGTGTCTTTGTTACCTTCACACCAATCCACATTGAAGTCTTGGGTAGGTTTTCCTTGGGTATGGTTTCTTCTTGAGTCTTTTCTGTTTTAGCTATCTGTAGTAGTAGCTTGCTTGTAGAGGTGGACAGGATGAGTTGTGGAATGCTTGCTGTTTAAGCAGGGTAGCAGTATGTGTGAGATGGAGGAGGTGCTCACTTCACAGTTTTATACCCTTTCCTTGCTATTTTCATGAAAATTATAGGAAAACATCTCTTTCATGCAGGTTTAGATTCCAAGTTGGTTGCTGTCATTCTTTCACTGGCTCAGTACTTTCCTGAGTTGTCCTTAAGAGCCTCTTCATCTTATGAAGATGTAGTTTGTTAATGAGATATGCATTACTATTGTAATTCTTTCTTGACAGTTATATCTCTTGTCTTTGGGGCAGGAGGGTCTCACAACATCTTTGAAGTTAGAGTTTTAACTCTACCTTTTTGTTCAATTCATTTTCTGAAGTTAGCACTTCAATTTTATTAGAGTTCAACAGAAAATAAAATGCTTTCATAAAGTCCAAACACACCTGTTCTTTTATATAAAAGCTTTTTGTTTCAAAACAGTCTTAAAATTAGTAATTATTTATGTAAAGTCTAAGAGTTATTTAAATAAGTTTTGTTATAAAGAATCAACTTTTTGGAGAGAGATTTATTTCTTGTCTTCCTGAGTTGCATGAGGGAGTTGCTTGAGCATTACCAGTAATTAATGAATTCCCTGTTAGTATAAACATTCTATTCTTAAATGATTTCTTACATTAGTAATTAATTTAGTAAAATCATTAATTCTATGTTGATATATAAAGCATGTTACCATTTATAGCAATGATATTAGGAAATTACATTAGACACTGGCATATTTGCAAGTATTTTAACTAAACAAAACAATCTTCCACTGCAACATTTAAGAAATAAACAAAGGCCTGATCTACACTACACAGTTAGATCAACGTAAGCTGCCTTATGTCGGTGTCTACACTACCAGGTCCCTTCCGCCAACGTAACTCACCTGCTACGTCAACTTAATTACTCCACCTCCACGAGAGGCGTAGCGCTTAATTCAACATAGGTTGACGTGGTGGCAACGTAGGCACTGCGTTGCTTACGTTGACTTAACTGGCCTATGGCAGATGTCCAACAATGCTCCGCTGTGACCACCCTAGTCACCGTTCTCAACTCCGCTGCCCAGAGTCAGGTACACAGGAAACAGCCCCGCCCCTGTTAAAGGACCATGAACTTTTGAATTTCCATTTCTTGTTTGTTTGGCGAAGAGCGCCCGTCTACATAGCTGACTGTGCCGGCTCCACGCTGGAGTACACAGGAGGTGGTGGATCTTCTGGGTCTGTGGGGAGAAGAGGCTGTACAGGTATAGCTCTAATTCTGCCATACATGAGCAGATCGCTCAGGACCTGGGGGAGAAGGGCTATACCAGGAACACGCAGCCTCACATGAAAATCAAGGAATTTCAGCAGGCATATCAAAAGGTAAGGGAGACAAACAGTCACTGCAGACATTCTGTTTTTACATGGAGCTGAATGCTATTCTCAGTGGCAACCACACCACAACACCCAAGAGCAGCATCAATACCTCTGAGGAATCAGAGTCCAGGGCCACTGCAGGCAATACTGAGGAGTAGGTCTTGGACAAGGAAGAAAAGGAAGAGAATGGGAGAAAGGCAAGCAGGGGATCCATTGTCCCGGAGAGCCAGGAGCTGTTTTTAATCCCGGAGCAGTGCAGCCAGTCACAGCACAGCAGCATGGACGAGCATGATGCCAGGGAAGGAACCTCTGGTGAATATGCAATTCCAATTAATATTTTGGGGTCACATGCTCTTGTATGCTATTTTTTATTTTAAAAAACTAGTTGAGGTAGAGTGGCTATCTGCTTTCCAGTGACTGTACCAGCTATACAGAGGGTGCTCTGCGAAAAAGATTATTTATGTACACACGGATATCCAGGGAATCCTTCATAGCGATCTCCAGGAAACTTTCATGGAAGTACACTGCAATCTATTGTAGAAGGTTTCTGGGGAGGGCTGCCTTATTCCTTCCACTGCAGTAGGACACTTTCCCACACCACTCCAGTATTAATCCATCTGGCATCATCACAGTACACAGCATAGCAGCATAAGGACCTGGTCTGTAACCGACACCTTCAGCAGCTGTTCTGTTGCTGCCTCTATTAACCTCAGGAGTGTGATATTAGCTAGAGTCACCTATGGGAGATGGTGGTAGTTTTCATTTTAAATTGCTTGAACCACAAATAATAGTGCCTGTGGGGCCCCCTTGTGATTTTCTGCCCCTTCACCAACGCTTTACAACACATGGCTGTAATTTAGGTGGCAGGGGTCAGTATTGACCTCAGAAACTGCAAGCCTCAGGTGCTGGAAAGCAGCAGCAGCAATGGTGGGAGTGGTGGGGGAAGGAAAATGTTGTGGTGGCCACCCACCACTGCAAACACACACACACACCCCCATGCTGCCTCTGCCAAGGCGTGCAGTTTGGGAGAGGGGAAAACTGGTCTCCAATCTCCAGACAACGCCCATGTTACAAAGGGGAGGTGGCATGGCCCCCTGCCCACCTCTGGTCCCGCCATGGGTTGCCTACCCAATGCTGAAGATGGTGCAGTGCCCCTACCTGCAGGCCATACTCACCATGGCTGGGACAACAAAACAGTTTCATTTCTACAAAGTATTAATTGAAATGTTCAGCTTTACACTTGTGTGGATTCAGGGATGTGATTTTTATATAGCAACTCTGCACTAGACCCTGGGTCTGCATGGACAGTGGTTCCTCTCTGCTTTGCATGGTTTACAGCTGAAAATTTGGCATTCAGCTCTTACTCCACACTGGCAGAGAGGCTCTCCCAGATAAGATGAAGGCAAAAGAGGATGTGTGATGACATGTTTAATGAGATAATGAACGCCTCTGGGACAGTGGACACCGAGCAGAGGACGTGGAGTATTGCGCTCTCTGAAAATCTGGACATAGACATTACGAGCAGGAGAGCAGCCCGTGAGAACGAGTATGACACTCAGCAGGAGATGCTGGGTATTCTGTAGAAACAGACAGACATATAGAGACATCTTGTTGACCTTCAAGAGAAACACTTGGAGTCTCGACTCCCTCTGCAGCCCCTGCAGAATAGCATTCCAACATCCCTGTACTCCCTGTTCCCCCCTCACACAGGTTCCAGTAGGCGAGGGGGGCCAATGCAATATCCCTTCCACTCAACCCCAGGGAAGGGTGCCAAGAATAACAGCCACACATGCCTGTCATACATCAGTGTAAGGCCGCTGAGCTTTTAAAGACAAGATTAATATGTTTTCCCTCTCCCAATTTTGTTCCACCATCTTTCCCAGATTTAACTCTTTGTTAGATCTTTCAGTGTCTATATGTGACAGTCAGTGACTAACTAAGTAAACTAAGAGGGGAGATGTGACGCTCTGTACCTCGGGGAAACCCCCAGAACCCCCATGTTCATCCTTGTAAAATGACTGTGTGGTATCCAATGCAAAGTTTGTCATGTTGGGTGACTTCGAAGGCTCATGATACACTGAGCATTGTTGTTACCGTAATGTTATAGGCTATAATTTCATGTATATAGTTATTAGGCTGAAAATGTATCCTCTTGGCTTAAAATAAGCCCAGGCAAAAACTCTCCAAGAGCAGACAGGCAGTTCACACCTCAGCAGGGCATGTATGGGATAAACCCTGCCCAGCCTCACAGGAACAAAGGTCGCTGGCCTAGGCAGCAACAAAAGAATTTGTTAGACTCTCGAGGGAGTCACCCCCCCTTTCTTTGGTCAGTTTGGAACCGTGATGAGGTAATGCTCACCTGACTATGGGGGGAGGGGAGCCAAGAGGGAAGAAAGGACATGATAAAAGTGGGAGACATTTGCCATGCTTTCTCTCTCTCTCTCTTCCACCTGCATCTACAGACACCACACCAAGCGACTGAAGCACTGATCAAAGGGGAGAGCCTGGCTGAAGAGCAACCAGCCAGTCTGTGGTGAGAAGAAGCATCTAAGTTTGTAAGGTCACTGAAAGTGTTAAGATCAGCTTAGAATGCGTTTTGCTTTTATTTCATTTGACCAAATCTAACTTGTTTTGTTTTGACTTATAATCACTTAAAATGTATCTCTATAGTTAATAAATCTGTTTGTTTATTCTATCTGAAGCAGTATGTTTGGTCTGAAGCATGTCAGAGTCTCCCCGTGGGATAACAAGCCTGGTACATATCAATTTCTTTGCTAAATTGATTAGCAAACATAAGCTTGCAGCGTCCAGCGGGCGTAACTGGACACTGCAAGACGGAGGTTCCTAGGGTTGTGTCCGGGACCAGAAATATTGGCTAGTGTCACTGGGTTGCACCATCCAAGGAGCATCTTATATGCTAGAGGCTGTGCGTGAACAGCCCAGGAGTGGGGGTTCTCACAGCAGAGCAGGGTAAGGCTGGCTTCCAGAATCAAGGATTGAAGTGACCTAGCAGATCAGCGGTCCAGATACCACAAGAGGGGAACGTCACACTAGATCTGTGTGCAATAAAAGCAGGGCTTTGGAGCTGTGCTCTGGCTCCACCCCAGCTCCAGGCAAAAACCTGCAGCTCCACTGCTCCGGAGCTGCTCTGCGCTCCAGCTCCAGGCTCTGCTCCAAAGCCCTGAATAAAAGTCCATGTCTTGAAAACAAAATCATCTTTATTAATTCGAAGCATGGGGGGACGAGAGCAGAGGAGGGTCAGGGAAACTGAGGCACTAGGGTGGGAGATGTGCACGAGAAAGAAAAACAGCGGTCACGGCAGGGTTCAGACTATGGATAGGCACAATATAAAAAAGCAGGACACATTACTGTGGGTCATTACTAAAATGGGTTTTCAAAGCCTCCCTGAGATACATTGCTCCACGCTGAGCTCTTCTTATAGACCTGATATCTGGCTACTCAAAATTAGGAGACAGCCTATCCACCTCCAGGCCCCACCCCTGTGGAGTGGAGCAGGGACGGGAAGAGGCGGGCCTGGAGCATCCCCCTGCAAAGTCAGTGCCTGTTCTTCTCCAGGGAAGCTGCCGCTGCAGCGGTGCTTCCTAGCGTCCTTGCCTGCAGCGGGCTGTGCCTGTGTGGGGTAAGCCAGGGGCACTTCCCAACAACAATATAGTACAGTACTGTACAGTATATAATGCCTTTGGTCTGCCCTAAAAAAATTTCCCTGGAACCTAACCCCCCGCATTTACATTAAATCTTATGGGAAAACTGGATTTGTTTAATATTGTTTCACTTAAAGTCACATTTTTCAGGAACATAACTACAACGTTAAGTGAGGGGCTACTGTATAGCTGAAGGCTGGAAAAGAGTGTAACAGTTTCTAGAAAGGCTAACAAATCCAGCGACTGTGCTTCAGTCTTAACTGTAATAGGCTCTAAGCCCAAGATTTTCAAAACTGTGTGCCTAAAGTCATGCTTGTAATTGTATATTTAGAGGCCTGAATAAATGGCCAGGGTTTTCATAGTGCTGAGCACCAGAAGTTTCCATTAAAGTCACTGGCAGTTTATTTGGACATTTAAATATGTATTTAGGAGTCTAACTTTAGGCACACAGTTTTGAAAATCTTGGGCTTAGTTACAAGAGAAAGCTATTCTGGGAAGAAGAAGAACCTCAGAAGACTATACTGATTTTCTAACTACCTTAGATATTTCTAGGGAGCTAATCACTGTGGTAGCTGAGGTTCAAGATTAAATTGCAACTACAGTAAAGAAATAGCAAAAATTAATAATATTCCAAAACCGGAGTTAGTAAAAAACAAAATTCATATGAAATAGATGACAATACAATTTAACAGAATTTGAGTGCAACTATTACAGAAACCAAGTTACCTGGAAAATTTTTAGTTCATTAGCTATGGTATCGCAAATTTCAGATGGTAACTCATATTAGATAATTAATTTACAAGGGCCCCGTTGGTACCAACTGAATTGCATACAAGAACTCTTATCATTGTGTATTAGATGACAAAACACAAATTTTGAAGAGAAATATTTTAATATTTTCCCTTCACCATGTCTGTGAACTTTAACTTTAAAAACTGAGCTTTCGCCAACAAAAAAAGCACATAGAAGTAAAAATTAACCTAATTATATTGGGTATTTGCCATTTCTTTAAAAAAGACCTGCATTTTTGTCTTTTGATTTTCTTAGAATATTAGGATAGAAAATAACCAATAACATTTCATGCTTGTGTAATCTTTGAGCAGAGCAGATTCTTCCCTTCACTAAGGCCAAAACACATGGAAAATTCAAAGTAACTTATTGTATTTTGCTAGAATTCTAAGAGAGACACATTTATTGGTCTTATGCCTTTGAGGTCTGTGCAAATCTCTTGAAACAGCACACATATTTGTCATGACCCCATTTCCATATAAACTAGTTTCTTCTCTACAGGATGTATAAAGTTTTAGGAGTGCAGCAATAAATTCATTATTTTAACTTGAAACACACAAAAAATACACAAATATTCTAGGGGGCTGTGGAGTTAATTCCTTCATCCCTGAATTCTTCACTAACACATGAAATGAGCAATAAAGCTAAGTGTGAAGCTGTTAAACATAAAAAGCAAATACTTGAAATCAGAAAAACCTTTCTAAGATATACTTACGGCATTAGCATTTCCTCCTATTTGCATGCATCTCAACTGAAACCAAGACCAGTTGGAATCTAATTCCGTAGATCTAAGCAGAGGAAACATTTTAAATGTTATTTTCAAAAAGAATTTTAAATACATCTTTTAAAAGTTGTTTTAAGAAAAACTAGAAGTTTGTAATAAATATTACAGTTCAAAACTTGTATTATTGTACACAAAACCCCTACACTAACTCAAGGCATGTCAACACTACAAACTTAAGTTAAGTTGACATACAGCCACTGCAGTAATTACTGCAGTTTTTCACATCCACACTACCCTCCTTCCGTCGGTGGTGCGTGTCCTCACCAGGAGAACTTGCACCGACTTCAGAGGGGAAGTGGAGTTATTATGCTGGTGTAGTATGGAATACCTTGTAGGCATGGGGATCCTGTACTGTTTTACTGAGGACAAAATTAAAGGGTCTACTCAGGACAGTCCCAAAAATCGAAGTACCTTTTGGGCTGTCCATAAAACTCATGCATAGCCTTAGGTAAGACAAGGTTAGCAAAGAATTTCTCCCAGGACTCTAATTAACTCTTCAGTGTCTAAGGTCTAGTCTACACTAGAAAATATTTAATAGCATAGCTGCACCTGCAAACTCCCCTACTGTAAGATGCAGGTTATACAGGCAAAAGAGTGCTCTCGCTAGCATAGCTTACACCAGTTGCCTGAACAAAATAAGCTACATCAGTAAAAGAACTTTTTTGCTTCTATAACTGCATCTACACAAAGGCTTTAGCTGGTATAAAAATGTTTAAAATAAAAAAAAAAAAAAAATCATACTTCTAACCACTTTTATTATATCAGCAAAAGTTTTAAGTATAGACCTAGACTATGTGAATAGGGAAAGCTACATTAGGCTTCTGCTTGGGTTTAAAGTTTTTCCAATTACAAAAGTCAAAAAAGAAAATGAAAACTGCAGGCAATATGGTGGAAGTCCTGACACAATAAAACTCCCTTTCCAAATATTTACATTTGTGCCTATGTATGAGAATATAAAACTTTGACAATCTCATTCCTGCAAAGATAATCACCTAGTTTTTGTGAAGGTTCCTTCAATATTCAAAGGCAGGGAAAATGACACCTGTTACCAATTTTCCACATTTTTCATTTTATCAGGGAAAGCAAATATCATCTCACCTGCTACCACAATGAAGAGACTATGGTGCCATACTTCACTATTACAGGTTTAAAGAACAGAGGCATACCCTCCTTTTAAACATTTCTGATGCATGTACCCATGAAAGAATACTCAGTACCTTGTAACACAAAGCTAAAGATGGCAAACAATCTTTACACAATGCTGCAGAAATCTGGCTCAATCTTGATATGGAAGAACCATAAAGATGAGAGAATTAAGTTCAATTTCATGCCTGTTCAAATCTTCATCTTCTGCAAGGAAGTTTGAACAAGGCTGCCAACAAGGGACTTAATTATCTTTGTACCACAGCTTGTGCAATGTGAACACGTGCACAACAGGAACTCTACTGAGACTCTCTCCTCTCTCATTTATCTAGTTCCCAAATACACAGCAGATAACTTGCAGCCAGTACCATCATGAGATGGATGTGAACCAGTAACTTAGAATGAAAAGCTCATTCCCTCATTAATAAGTGTCCACAATAAAAGCTTCTGAAGAACCACATAATATCGTGACAGAAATACTGGAAACAAATCTTACCACTTATTTAGCATAGAATCATACTAACTACTTACCGAATGAAACTCAAGTGAACACCAAGTGATCGATGGGTCCCTGAGCAATCAATACAAAGAAAAACACCATATGTTATGCTTGCCCAGCTAGGATTTTTGGCTCCACAGTCAAAACACACCTAAAAAAGATAAGTTAACAAATAAATTAATCAATTCCCACTAAAAGATACTTTTTGACTAATACCTATGTAGTGCTTAGCATTTTAAAACTAATCCCCAGACCACAGGTTGACTAGTTCATTTCATATTATCCCTACTTTATAGATGGGGAAACAAACTGAGGTTAAGCAACTTGCCCAACTCTCACAATTAATCTGGAGCACGCAGTATTAGACATCTGAAACTCTCGGCTCAATCCACTATCTTCTAAGGAACTCCTAAATTCAACATATTTAATGACAAAGTAGTAACTTCCACTCATACGAACACTTACTAATTCCATCTATTTAGAATGTAAACAGCTACATAGATTATAAGATACTTGGGGCTGAGAATTTGTCTTCGTGCATACCTGCAGTGCATCTAGCACACTGTTGGGAACATACAAATACATACATTATAGAATCTTATCATAATGTTCAATTTGTTCAAAATATTTGTGAAAAGTGTAACACACTTCCTCGCAATCAACTTATGCTATCAGCCATTTAGTTTTTATATTCTAAAGATTTTGTGTTTAAAAGAGACAAGCGACATGCACATTTAAGAGAACTCATATCAAAATAGCCCAAGAATAAGTTTGTTACAACTCATTCTATATTACTAAAAACAACAAGTGTTTAAGGAATAGCATTTCAAGGACATTCTGGTAATAAATGATTCGGATAACCTGTGTCTAATACCAACTGGGTCTATTCTCTTCTCAATGAGTTAATGTAACATCAGTTAATATTGCTGGTAACAATGTCCCACATGCTTTCCTTTTCCCCTGTAGATGCAAAGCGTCCCTGACAGCAAAACCAGTATGGTAAGCATTCTTCCCATGTATTGCTTAACCCAGCTCTCTGTGGCTCCTAATGTGTCTGTTTGGGAATAGAGCCAGAGGATCTGTTACACTGACCCTCTGGTTCCGCATAACATAGAAATGTAGGGTTACCATTCGTCCGGATTCCCCCGGACATGTCCGGCTTTTTGAGCTAAAAATAGCGTCCGGGGGGAATTTGTAAATGTCCGGACTCCCCCCACCCCACCCCATGCAGAGCGCGCACGGCTAACAGGGCAGCCGGCCGGATGGTGCCACTTACATGGGGCTCCGACAGCCAGAGGGAGCCCCTCCTCTGCTTCCCCTGCAGCAGAGATCACTCCCTCCCTCCCTGCTTTCGCAGATCACCTCCGGCAGCCTGGAGCTCCTCCCCCGCTCCTCCTCCACTGTTGCCCAGTGTGCCGGGACGAACGGCTCAGGCCGTTCCTGAGCAAGCTCACAGAGACATTAGGCAAAGGCCAACAACAAGGGAGCCAGGGGGTCGGAGAAGGGGCAGGGAGGTTTTGGATGGGGCAGTCAAGAGATAGGGAGGGGGGATTGGGAGTTCGGGGGGGGGGCTTTCTGGGGAGGGTGGATAAGGTTTTGGGCAGTCACGGTACAGGTAGGGGGTAGGGTCCTGGGGGGCAGTTAGGGTGGGGGGGGGGCTTAGGAGGGGGCAGT